>NC_135015.1:16832615-17005115 GCF_051020955.1 Megalopta genalis | reverse complement strand
GTTACATTACGTTACATTACGTTACATTACGTTACATTATGTTACATTACATTACATTTTACATTACATTGCATTTTACATTACATTACATTACATTACATTACATTACATTACATTACATTACATTATATTACATTACATTACATTACATTACATTATATTACATTACATTACATTACATTTTACATTACATTGCATTTTACATTACATTACATTATATTACATTACATTACATTTTAAATTGTATTACATTATATTATATTATATATTTATATTACATTATAATACCATTATAATAGTAATTAATAATTAATACCTCTCCCGCGAATAGTGCGTTGTAACAACAGGTCCAAGCTCAATGTAACACACAAAGCACGAAGAAACTCAAACGAATGTAGAACGTACGTGCAGACGTGTGTCGTACAAGTGAGATTACAAGGTTACAACGCGGCCCTCGGCCGTGTTACGTAATGTCGTTTTACAATTGTGGACACTGTCATCGCAAGAGCCGATTTTATTTGACAAGTAGATTCAGGTGGCATCTCGGAGCATCCCGACAACCCGATCCGGCGTATGTATCCCGAAAGATTGATCGACTGCAGGCCGGACACGTACCCGACGATTAAGTTAAAAGCAACTTGATGAAGGTTATATGTTATCGTTTCGTCGAGAACGGTACTTCGACGTGCGGCTCGGAGGGTTCTCGGCGCGCATCTGCCCACAAAGTTTCGGTGCCCGGGAGAGAGCACGCGGTTCGTCGCCTCGCGACCGGATGATCGGTGGACGCGCGTCGCAAAAAATCAGCCGGTGACGAACAGGCCAAGTGGGCGTCCATGTAGGCGTCGGTGACGCGTCGCCGAGCCGCGCCGGTGGTGGCGGCCGTCCGATTCGGTTTTCGCGGCGAAAGATATTCAAGGAAAACGGGCGTCTTCGGTGCACTTGACTTTTAAAGTGGCCATCGCTCGTCTCTGCCCCGACCTCGGGTCTAGATAACCTGCGGGAAACGTCGCTGAAACGGCACCGCCGAGCCCTGTCCGACGTCGACGTTTGACGTCGTGTCTGACCCTGCTAACATCACAGCCGCGCAACCTCGGCGAACTCGCTCGTCCCCCAGCGAATTTATTTGGCTGCCGTGTTTCACTTGGATCGCGAACACGGCGAACAATACGTGTCTCGGCCGAAATCGCGCGTTCTTTTTCTAATACAACACGATCTATTTTTGCTAATATCTCGGTAACCGTTTGTCTTAGACCCTGTTTCGTGTAATACTTTTTTACGTAGAATTCGATGCTTCGTCCGAATTCGGGGAGAAGTGTAAACCGTTCCGTTGAAAAAATTCAAGGTGACCTTCATACCGCGATAACGAAGCAAAATAACGTAAAATCGATCGCAGAATTACACGGCGCTTTGCGAACCATGCAACTTTCGTTCGAAACATTTTCTCGTACGACGAATATTTTACGAGTTATTCGGTGTCGTCGCGTTGCGAGAATAATCGTGTCTTCTCTTCCCAAATTGTTCACTTTTGTTTCCACGCTGAGGGTCAATCGGGGAGAATTCACTGTACTCCGTTTCGATCGGAGAATTTTATAAACTGCAACGGTTGAACGATCGCACGCAGTCGAGTGGCGTGCCTCGTAGCGATGTATGTATCGAGTACAATTTAACAATTCAAATACAGTAGAGACTCCGTTATCCGAACGTTTATTTTTACAACACTCAGCTATCTAAACTATTGTTCTGTTATCTTAAGCAGTGTATTATTTAACGACATTATCATCTAGTGAACAACTTGAACGGCAGTCTTAGATAATACAACATTCTGGTATCATGATGTTACAAAAATAAACGGTCCGATAAGGAATGCTAATATTTGATGCTTCTAATATTTGATTCAATTATTAGTGTTAATAATAGTAATTAATAATAATAATAGTTATTTATATAATTTGTATATTAAATTAAATGCATTGTATAATTTATAAATATTTATACGATAAATTAAACGAATTATATAATTTATAAATATTTATATAATTTATAGTACTATTTTTTAATAGTACTATAGTATAGTTACTATTATATATTATAGTATATTATATTATATATATATATATATATTATAGTATATTATATTATATATATATATATTATAGTATATTATATTATATATATATATATTATAGTATATTATATTATATATATTATATATTTATATAGTATATTATAATATAGTTACTATTTTTTAATAGTTATATAATTTATAAATACTTATATAATAAATTAAATAAATTATATAATTCATAAATATTTATATAATAATTATTTTATCAATAATTAATATTTGACGGCCCTTCGACCCTCGTCATTCGAATGCAAACGTTCGAACCTAAAGGCCAAGCAGGGCCGGCACCACCTGGGCCACCCCGAAGTCCATGTCCCACGAGTTTGCGCAAGTTTTTGCGACGGCAGAATCGCGCGAAGATTAGTGGAATGTCTTCTAGTCGGACGACGACGTTGGGTCGGCATAATTTAGCAAGCAAACAAACAGGGATAAAAACAGCCGAGTCTATCTCGGAGTAGCTTTAATCGAGCCCCGGCCCGCTAAACGGTCAATATTTTCTTCTCGTTATCGTGCAACGTGCGGCCCCTTCGGAACCAGTGCCGTCGTCGTCGTCGCCGTCGCCGCGACGAACGTCTTCGTCGGACTCGCGTCCCCCGTCCATTGGATCAGTTGTCCGGCTATACGAATACGTAGAAGTTGGCCGATCGAGTTTGTCCGGTTTCGGCGGAAGGGGGGGGGGGGCGACGGATATCAAAGATCTAGTCAGCCTGAGACAAGGTTGCCCGACCTTGCCGACGGATAGCCAGTTTCGTTTCCCCGTCGACCGATAATTGGTAATCGACAGTAATCGATCCGTAATCGATTTAATCGAGATCGTTCGATCGATTCGTCGTTTCGCCAATTACGTGACACCGAATTCCGTCGCAGCGTCCTCCACTCGGATCGCGATCACTTGCTTTCTGCAGTCGAGACGATTATCATTAAATCGATCTTCTTCAGTCTCGCCTCTTTTTAATGTTAAATCGATCCTATTGACTCCTCCTTTCGCGTATTAATAATAATATAATAATATAATAATAATATATAATAATATATAATAATATATATATAATATATAATAATGTAATATAATTATTAATGTATGTATAATTATTGTAAATAATTGTATCTCGAACGAATTCTTAAATTTATCTAAAAAATATTGTCTATCCTCGTTCAATTATTTTTGGAATATCGAAAATATTCATTCTAAAGTTATATTGATCGAGTTTAGTCCCTTGTATTTGTATTACAACAAGCTGTATACGTATATCAATTGATTTATGGTTGAGATTTATATTTTATGGTTGATTGACAAATACAAATCATTTGTCGCCTCTAATACATCTTCGATATTAACAATTTTTATAATTTCAACTGGCAAAGGGGTTGGAGGAAATAATTCTTATATTATTAACTTACCAAATAATTGCCAAACAATTGCCAAACAATTGCCAAATAATTGTCGAATAACTGCCAAACTTCTATTAACGCATAATTTCGCGTTCCATTAAATTCTGGTCGAATCCGCGACGCAGAGTCCGAGACAAATTACGTATCTATGCTTTTTTAACTGGGCTGCGTACGGATCGTTATGCGAGTCTCGTTCGCCGAAACCGTCGGCGAGACGGAAGCATCGCATAAAAATCTTTACAGCCAATGCAGCGGTTGGATAACGCGGAACAGCAACGGGAGTAACGCCGTAATTTTCTGTCGCAGTGTGCCAAAGCATAGACATAAGAAACTCCGTGAATCAGTTCTCGAAACTGAAGGGGTGCCGACTAGTCGAAGGATTCGTACAAATCGTACTGATCGACAACGCCAAGACGTCGGAGTTTGCCAACATCTCTTTCCCGGAGCTGAGGGAGATCACCGGATATCTGCTGTTTTACAGGTAACCTTTTTTTTTTGTATTTCCCTACATCAAATGTTAATTCGAATGTTAATCTTCGCTTCGAATCAGCTGCGAAGTTCATATCGTTCACGGTACAATAGCGAATCAAATAGCAAAACATACAGAACGCTGATTATAATTGTGATTAAAAATGTGTTAGCTGTTCGAAGATTTGAACAGAGTTTTGTTGCTTTAACAGCGAAATCGTTGTTCAATAAAAACTACAATCGAATAGAATTTTAACCCTTTGCACTCGAAGCCATTTTAAGTTTAAATTAATTTCTCTGACTTATGGTATTTCCGTTTTATATGGCAAAGTGCATTTTTATCCATACGAAATTTATAGTCTTGCGACTCGTACAACAGTTAGACTTTTAACAATTTTTTTTTACGCCTAGATTTTTATAGTGTAAAAATGATCTTGGAACGTGATATAACAATTTTAATGGCGCCACAGAGTCGCCGCTCGAGTGTAAAGGGTTAATTAGAAATGTGTCAAGTGCGTGTTACGGATAGATTTGTATTCTAAATTATTGTTCATTTTCATCGTAAACTACATCTGTATATTTATATTTAGCTTTAAAAATGATCTTGGAACGTGATATAACAATTTTAATGGCGCCTCAGAGTCACCGCTCGAATGCAAAGGGTTAATCGGAAATGTGTTAAGTGCGTGTTACGGATAGATTTGTATTCTAAATTTCATTCTAAATTATTGTTCATTTTCATCGTAAACTACATCTGTATATTTATATTTAGCTTTAAAAATGATCTTGGAACGCGATATAACAAATTTAATGGCGCCTCAGAGTCACCGCTCGAGTGCAAGGGGTTAATCGGAAATGTGTTAAGTGCGTGTTACGGATAGATTTGTATTCTAAATTTCATTCTAAATTATTCTTCATTTTCATCGTAAACTACATCTGTACATTTATATTTAGCTGCTTCGAAGAGATAAGCACACAAATTATCATTTATTCTCATTATAAACTGTGCATCTCTATATTTAGCTGCTTCGCGAACAAGAACACCGGCGATTCGATGTTCCGCACATTTCGCCAGTTTAACGAACATATTAATCGCGAAACTGAACAAATAAATTTTATATCGAGTGCAGAAAATTTGCTCCCTCCGCTCGAACGCATATCCGAGGCACTTTTCGAAAATTATTCACGATTGCCGTGCGCTCGGCTGTTGATACGCGTGCACGGAAGGGCAGCATGCCCGGTTAATAAATGAAATGAATAAATAACGATACATAAATGATCGTGCACCGCTCTTTATCGTTCGACATTTTTAAGCTGAATGAATATATGTATAGAAACGGTGTACTAATGAACGGTACTAATAAATGTAAAAAGGCATAAAGAATTCGAGAAACAAAATCGATTCGAGCGCCGAACGTTTGGAGATAAAAAAGAAAAAACGAGCATTTTTCATAAAAACCGGACAGAATTTTCCCTGTATTTTTACTGTAACGGTGTAACGGCTGAAAGCTTTTTTTAATTCCATTTCTTTGTAACGGAGGACTGTGCAAGTAAATATGAATAAAATGATGATTATTATTATTATTATTATTATTATTATTATTATTATTATTATTATCAAAATTGCGCGAGAGAGGAAGAGACTGGCATTCGGAAATTCGAGGCGCCGATATTATGCGATGGCACTCGATGTCGAGTGTGTTCCCGGGAAATCGAGGCCGTCGAATCTTCGGCAAACGCGACGCGCGACAGAAATGATATTTCGCGCGCGACGGATCGGTTGGCCGAGTAAAAACGTTCAACGACCGCGTTACGACCGTTTTACGAGGGGCCCGGCATTAATCCTCGGAAATCGCCGGAAACTTCGGCGACGGGGCATCGTGCCAAATAGGAATTAATTCGCGACAACCGAAGCCAGCCGCCGCCGCCGCGCATCTTCCAGGCTGCGTCTTAATGCATCCCTCGGCGGTGCGCGTCTCGAGGTCGCTGCTCGGACACGGAACTCGCGCGACACGGGTCGTCGTCTATGGTTGATCGCAGGAGCCCCGCTAGCAACGCATGTCCAATCTATCTTGTCCGTTTCCGAAGTGACGACGATTATTCTTCTTCGTCTTTCCGAAATTCTTGCTCCGCGGCGCGCGCGCGCGATCGAAGCGGCTGCTCTCGAACGCATAACCGGCAGCAGCGATCGGCTCCTATACGCGTGTACGCGTCGATAGTTTACTCGCTCGCGAGCGGAACGAGCAAGAGATCCGCGGCCGCACAAAAATCTCTCTCCGTCGGAGTTGCTCCGATGATAAACGATCTATGCACACGGAATGCCGCCGGAGAGTCCGGCAAGGCCGCCTCCGTCGGAGGTGGAAACGAGCCG
The DNA here is from genome assembly GCF_051020955.1 of Megalopta genalis. NCBI lineage: Eukaryota > Metazoa > Arthropoda > Insecta > Hymenoptera > Halictidae > Megalopta > Megalopta genalis. Next base: position 16,998,759 of record NC_135015.1, on the reverse strand, counting down.
AGAGGATCGTCGACTTCCTCTTCGCGTCAAGGGTCACTAAACTTCCTGGCTAGCTCTCTTGTCGTTATTATCTCTCTCGCCGGTTCCTCTTCTTTATTTCCTTCCTCCTCTGCCCCACCTTGTACCACCGTTCGTTCGTTCGTTCGTTCGTTCGTTCGTTCGTTCGCTCGCTCGTTCCTTCCTTCTTTTTTATTCCCGGCCGATGCGATATCGCCACTCACGTCCATTAACGAACCTTACATTGTATTGTGTCGGCTTGGCCAGAAACTCCGTGTCGGCTCCTTTCAAGCTAATACAAAGCTTCTTTCTACGTCGTCCGATTTCTTTATTCGAATATGCATTGGCCGTGATTACATACGCGTGACTCGAACGCGAACTTTTGAGCGGCACAAAAAGTGACGATATCGGAACCGATATCACCCGAAGTGCATATTGTTTTACGACGACGACGACGACGACGACAAGATTTATTTGGATTCGTTCGAGATTTACACGATTGTTTTTGTTGTAGTATGCGCGAAGTTTTTTTAAAAACAATTCTCACAGAGATGTCTTCGCGATGTTAGGAACCGCGAAGGAGAGAATCGAGTGTCGGTCGTTTTTACTGGTTTCGCGGTGTACAGCGAATTTCTATCTAATCGATGCTCAAATTGCACGCAATAATGCAGAATTTTGGGAAGGGGAGATATGATTATTCGAGGCCTGCGGCTCGTTTTTACAGTTACCGATTGTCGACAACTATGAAAAATATCTCCTCTTCCCTATCTCTAAACGAATGAGTTGGAAACAATGCGATAAAAAATAAAAATAAAATATATATATATAAATATATTTAAAATCCGCATAAAATTCGCAGCCTACGTACGACCTTTTTCCATTTATTACATAACATCGTAATCCATCGACAGCTTCCCTCGAAGAAGCTCCAAGAAATTGCCTTAAAATCACAGCGACCAAAGTCTTACTATTGGTTTGCTTAAAAAGTAATTTCGTTCTTTCACGAGAAAATAAAGGACGATTTTCTAGTGTTCAAATTATTTTAAGTATACTTAAATATAATTATTATATTATTAGTTACACTAAAATACTATTAGCAATGATTCGAATATATTATCAGTTGCGCTAAAATATTATTAGCAACAATACGAATGTATTATTAGTATCACTAAATATAGTAATAGATTATTTAACGATGCACCGTTCTATAATTTTGTCAAACATCTTTACGGTAGTCTCGAAATCTTATGCCAGCAGAAGCGCAACTTTTTATTGACAAAATACCGAATCAGCCGCTGTTTTAACATCCTCGCAAAACGAAATTTTGTTGAAAAACGCAATTACTTTCCCGCAACCCGATACTAAAAATTCATGTAAATTAAATCAATTAAAACCAACTGTAGCAGCGGAGCCAGTTACTGTGGGGTAGCCAACCACCGTGCCTCTCCTTTATATTCAAGCCTAATTAACTGTACATTCATCGAAACGACGTGTCAAATATTTTTATTCGAGTTCCACTAATTGTTGCCATTAACTATTGTTATTATAATATAATCATTATTATCCATTAATTATTATTCGATTGAGCCCTTTTTTTTAAAGTAACACGTTTAAAAATATGGATGCTAACTTTCGAGAAGATTCACTTGTATTTGTTATGTCAGGATACCGATATTTTTCTCAGTATAAATAATTTCGCATAAACATTAAAAAATCACCACTTTTCATAACGGTAAAGTGACTTATGCCACTTTCAAAATAAACGGCTCAATTGTCAAAATTGAACGCGTTAAAGACTGAAGAATCTTCCAAGTCCTCGAGAAACGTCATTTAGATCGTTAAAAGTCGCGTTTAGCAGCGAACACGCGCCTTGAAGGCTGCCTAACAGGGCACAGTAGCTGGCTCCTCTACCCTGCACGGAGGAACGTTTTTACGCTAGTTCCCGATGAAATTCCCGCGTCGAGGGTCACGAAACATCCTGTCCGGCTCCGGCGCTATTATCTCGCGGATTAGTTCTTTGTTTCCTTCCTTCCTTCCTTCTTTGCTCCGGTTCTGTTCTCCTCGCGGCCTTCCGGCTTCTTTTCCGGCGCGTCTCGTTCTTCTGTAACGTCGTAAAGCACACGGTCCGGCCGGCCGGCCGGATTTCCCATTCACACTCGGCTTCATCCTTCCCGGTTCTCGTTTGTTGCGCAGGGTCAAGGGGTTGCGCAGCATCGGCCGGCTGTTCCCGAACCTGACGGTGATCCGCGGCCATTCCCTCTTCATCAACTACGCCCTGGTAGCGTTCGAGATGATGAGCCTGCAGGAGATCGGGCTGCACAGTCTGACCACGATCATCAGGGGATCGGTGCGGTTCGAGGCGAACCCGGCGCTATGCTACGTCAAGACGATCGAGTGGGAGCTGATCGCCAAGGCCGGCAAAGGGGAGCACGTGATCGGGGTGAGTCCGGCATGAGAGCAATTACGGTCAACGGAGGAACATGCGAGACAGTTCTAACGAATCCGTTCGCCGATAATCGCGTCACCAGATGTTTCTTCTTCTTCTTCTTTTTTTTTTTTTTTTGTTGACACAGCAAATGGCAGAAACAGAAAAGGTAAGAGTACCTATTATGAAACGTCGCTCGATCACCACCCCTTCCTCGAAACGGCAGCACGGATGTGATACGATAAGAAAAGAAATAGATAGATAGAGCATACGCGAGAATGGATACGCGAAAATTCTATATCCATATTTTTGAACGTTGTTCTTTGTAGATTCGCAAGGCACTGTTTTACGTTACGATCAGCTGTAGAAGGGAATGTTTCGGGTAAAGGTACCTATTATGAAACACCGCTCGACTGCGATCCCCTAGCTTGGAACAGCAGCGCAAATGGTACGATGAAAAATAGATGGAGCACGTGGAAGGGGACATGTACAAATTATGGCTGTATTTCCGAACGTTGTTCTTTTAGAAATCCACCCACGCGAATACCGTGGCGTTACGATCGGCTGTAACAATAAAAGAAGCATTTGCTCGAATACGAATCGAAGCAAGAACACATACTGTTTCATATTGTGTACTTTTACCTTGAACACTCGATAGTCGATGATCGAATTCAGGGATGTGATTTATTGTTCCCCGTGGCATTTTGTGAAACGCTTTGTCCTAGCCCCCCTCCTCCCACCCCCAAGTCTGCATTTCTATTATATATTAATTTCTTTATCGTGGCTGTTTGCGTTAATTTATTGTAGATATTCAGAGGTCAATTCAGAGGCCACGTGACACGATTCGAAGGCAATTCGGAGGCCACGTGACGCGATTCGAAGGCAATTCGGAGGTCACGTGCCACGATTCGACGGTTGACACTATTAAATAGAGTTAAATAGGGTTTTATTAAATTACATAAGCGTGGGACTAGCACAGGGAAATTCATAGCAACCCGAAATTTGGCATTTCCGGGAGAAATAATTGAAGCTATAAAAACGAGCCGTAGCAATAAATTACATAGGCGTGGGACTAGCACAGGGAAATTCACAGCGACCCGAAATTTGGCATTTCCGGGAGAAATTATTGTACCGGGTGTCTGGAATCATTGAATGAATAATTATAAATTTAATATCAAGCTATGAATCAAATGTCGAATACAAAATTTTAATCAACTTTCTTGTCTGTTGTTATTCACACGCGTATTTGCAAAGAATAATTCTATGGCATTATAGCGAATACGAGAAACACAACGAAATCTGTGAGACGAATACAATAAATTCTCCCAAATTGTCCCTCAGCTTGTAAACAAAAATGGTGTCGAGTCTAAAATGTCGAGTCTCGCGGCTCGTTTTTTATAGCCACCGATTGTCAACGACTACAAAAACGCGCCGCGAGCCACGAACAATCGTATCTTCTCTTCCGAAATTGTTCGTTTCTGTTTCCAAGTCGAGGGAAAAATTGGAGAGAATTCATCGTATTATCAATCCGAAAATCTCGCAGAAAAAAATTGTTGTTGGTACGTTAACTGAGTTCTTATCGTGACACCGGCATGTCCCTGGTCTCTGGCACGTTTATGTCTCTGGTGACTCGTCTCCGCGAACGGACATTCGATTTCGCGATGATTATACTAAAACAGACTCGTCGAAAAGCAATTGCGGTGCGCGCGAACAAACCGTGTGGCCGTTAATAAAATAATTGCAGGATCGGGTGAAAAATCACGGGACTCGTCGGGCGATTGCAGGATCCGTGCAAAAATTATAGGGCCGAACGGATCGATTGTAGATTCTGTGGAAAAATAATTCGCAACGCGTGCAGAGAATCTGGGAAACAGTCGAATTTACGAAATAAAGGATCCGCGAAAAAAGATTATAGGGATCGATGCTGCAATTGTACGATCGGCTTTGAAAATTACAGAGCTCGATGAAACAATTATAGGATCAGCTAAAGTATTGTTGCGTTACGCCGATCGATTGCAGGATCTGGACAAAAATTACAGGGCTTATCGGACAATTGTGTGACCAGCGAAGCGGCGGTGAACTTCTCCGACCGCGAATGGTAGAATCTGCGATTCTCGTGAGTTCTACGAAGTTGGTAGGAAAAACGGTTGCAGGACCAGCTAGAAATTTATGGAATGGTTTAATGAAACGTTAGCAGGATCCGCGAAAGAAGTTTGTTCGAGGAAAAATTTGTGCGAAAAGATCGTTTGCACCGCGCAAACGAGATTAAGTTCGCAAGAACTTCGCCAGCTTACAAATGTGTATACCCCTCGCCCCCATAAAAACGTGGACACCTGCTTAATTGACGTAGTTATCTAAAAAGAAAAGTCGTGAAATCGTCGATGAATATTATTATGATTTTTGTGTATATATTAGGGAATATATTTATTATACTATATTTTTCATACTATATTGGGCAAAATATATTTATTATATTATACTTTTTATACTACATCAGGGAATATATTTTACCAGTAACGTATTTGATATTTCACCGACGACAACAATTAGAATTTAATATATTAAAACAATTACTACGATAATACTACAATAATAATAATATTCAATGTGTAATATAACAAACGAGTAACAAATTTTCGTCGGTGTAAAACTTTTTTTTACTAATCTTTGGCATTCCATAAATATTCTTTCACTCGGCTTGTAATAATCTTATAAAAAAATTTTTATAATTTTTCCAAACTTCGCTGCTCAAATATTAGACCCTAAATGATCTGAACAGTATCTCTATGAGATTAAAATCTGAAGATCGGTCGTTCTATTATTCTTACAACGTAAGTCTATCTACTTGCTGCAGATAATTTTAATATATTTTAGCAGTATGCTACGGACCATTGTCTCGCATAAAAGTAAAATGTTTTACTCGCTAAATGAATTACACTCCCTCCGAAATAACATTCGCCGAGATACATCGTTCTGCAACATGAACTCATATTGTTTACCATTTACTTGCTAAAAGCGGTAAGTGCCCATACACGAGCGCACAATGATCCGCTTCCATTTGTCCGAGGAGATCGTCGCCTAACAATGTCGTTCTGCAGTAAACAGAACACTGCGCGAACTGTCGGCCCGTCATTATCAGCAGCGTCCTATTCGATTCCTGATAAAGCAGCGATACCGGCGACACGTTAGGACACTGTTCCCAAAAGGACGCGGCTTTGGGAACACTCAACAGTAACCACTGTTGAAAGTCACGAATCTTGTGCTCCGCTGCGCAAATAAGGGTTGCTCTAGCTATGCTTCGAGATAACGGAGCAGAGAAAGAGAGAGGAGAGAGAGAGAGAGAGATTGTAAATCCTAATGGACTATAAATAGGCTCCTGCAGGTTCGTCGATAGATGGGGTTCGATATTTCGATTTTTTTGGGGCTCTGAAAGGTCAGGGAATGATCCGGACTGTTACACTTTTAGCGATCTTTGCAAAATTCTTTTCACTCTCGAGTTCATTTTCAGTTTTATGTTTATCTATTTTATATTACATTATGTTATTACTTTATTATATTATTATATTATTATATTATGTTATTACTTTCATAGTAACAAAGGCTTTATCCCGCTGACGTTTATTATTTTTATTATTATTCTTATTATATTCTTGTTACTTTTATTATTTTTATTATTCTTCTTATCGTTCTTATTATTCTTGCTATTCTTATTATTTTTATTATTCTTATTGTTTTTATTATTCTTATTATTTCTATTATTCTTATTATTCTTATTATTCTTATTGTTCTTATTGTTCTTATTATTCTTACTACTTTTATTCTTCTTCTACTTCTTCTTATTTTTATTATTATTCTCATTATCCTTTATTATTCTCACGAAAAATCAAAACAGTGGTTATTTATTTGAATTTCAGTTTTTAGTTTCAATTTCAATAGTTTTCAGTATCTCCTGTTTCAATGACAGCAATACGTTGAAAATAATTGCGACAATATCCTGAAATTCTCGCAACGTCTTCACGATCCATTTCGAGCCAGCTAATGAACCAGCTGGCTGTTTACGACGTGTATACTCGTCGCGAGAAAACTGTCAACAATGTTGCTACGTCGCGAGTATACTCGCGTCACGAAGAAATAACATTTTCTGTTATGACGAATGCACCCGTCGCAAAGAAATAGCAACATGTTTCCGTTGCCAGGCGTATCCTCGTTAAGAACAGCTAACCGGTTGGTGGAATATTCCAGTAGGAACAGCGAGAAGCGAGTACACGCAGAGAGCAACAAAAGTAAACGAGCAGAAAAAGGGAGGAGTGTGGGCGTGATGAGAAGGAAGAGCGTACAAAGTAAGATGACAAGACAGATGGTCGGGTAAAGAGAGGAGGGGAAGTGTGGCAAGAGGAGGGAAGAAGTGTAGCGAGTAGCAAACGGTAGTACGGGATCTGAAACGTAGTCGAAAGTAGAGATTAGGGGCGGAGGAGGGGGAAGAGTAACACGTTTAGCGACCGGCTGGCTGGTGAGTAGACGTCGCCGGAATGCGTCCCGACGGCGACGGGAGGCGACGGGACGCGACGGGACACGACGGGACGCGCGACGCTCCATTTTCTGCCGGGCGGCGCAGTTGCGCGCTATTTTCTCCCGGAGTTCTTTGTCCGAGAATACGCGGCCCAGACGAATCGAGTCGGGACACACGGCTCGGATCGGGACGCGCGGCTTCGGGCCGGATCGGGCCGGCCAGATTTTCCGGCGCGTTCCGTCGAATCCGCGCGAACCATTGACGCGTCCGTTTTGTCACTCGACGACCAATTGCTTCCGGCTCGACGGTTCCCCTTGGCCGACGCGCCGCGCCCCGCCGCTGCTCCGCGAGTCTCGCGTCTCTCGGCGCGTCCCCCCTCCCTTCCCTCGCGTCGCCCCGCCGCGTCCCTTTTCCCGCGTCGCGCGGCCGGAGGCCAGAATTATCGGCCGGTTCCAGCGTAAATCAGAGGACCGCGTTCTGACGACGGTCTCGACCCAACTATTTCTGGCGTAGACCGACTGTCCTCGCGGCACCGGGATAATAATAACGTCATCTTGACCGCGGGACCTCGCCTCGGCTCGAGAGAGTTTCCCCGTTCGGCCTGTGTCGGCCAGGCGAAAATAGGCGCAGCCGCAAACAAAGCTGACGATTGCCTCCTCGACGGTCCTCAAACGATAACGAACCCTCGAAACTCGGCGCCCTACGCTATCGTCGTTCGAACGCGACTGTTTATTGGAGACGCGATCGGGTTCGATATGCGCTTACGGAACCGAGCGAACTTCAACCAACTCTACGACTCGTTCCCACGGCTTTCGAACATTACTGCCCGGCAGTAATAATAATTAATGCTCGTGCTCGATGATTGCGGAGGTTCGAGCCGTTTGCAAAGTTAGCGCAGTAAATTCTCTGTCCGAGATCGTCCTTCGGCATGTAAACAAAAATGGACTGTTTGGGAATAGGAGATACGATTACTCGAGTTGGCTGTGTGTTGGCGTGTACACTCGTCACGAAAACGTGGCAGTATTTTGTGGTAGGACGAGTATACTCGTCGCGCGTGAAAAGTAGCGATTATTTGCTATTTAAATTATATTGGGTTGGCAACTAAGTAATTGCCGATTTGTTCAATGAAATGAAAAATTTTTTTTTATTTGGAACGAAGTTTAATCCGTAACGTATTTTCCATTTTGTTCGATGACCTTTTGCCATCTCTCCGACAACTTGAAAATTCCACGCTCGTAGAAAGTCTGATTCTTTTCGGTCAAAAACTGAGTTAAGTGAGATTTTACAGCGTCATCATCGTTAAAAGTTTTACCACGAAGGGAGTTGTCCAGGGATCGAAATAAGTGGTAATCCGAAGGCGCGAGATCAGGGCTATATGGTGGGTGTAACATCGATTTCCAACCAATATCCATCAATTTTTGCCAAGTGGACAAAAACGTGTGCGGCCTAGCATTGTCCTGCTGGAAAATGACACCTTTACGATTGACCAATTCTGGTCGCTTTTCCTTGATCGCTGCATTGAATCTGTCCAGCTGCTAACTTTCACGGATAATAAAAAATAACATAATAATATTAATATAATATAATATATAATATATATAATATTAATATAATATAATATATATAATATTAATATAATATAATATATATATAATATTATGTATATATATATATAATATATATATATAATATATATAACATTTACGGATATCATAAAAATGGGAGTGAGAGACATCTATAACTGAAATCGGCAATTACTTAGTTGCCAATCCAACAATTATGAAAACAAAATGTAAAAAGCAAAAATATATTCTTAAATTTCAAGATGTTTGGAATATTTCTAGGGCAATCCTCGAGGTGTTTACATTGTTATAAAAGTAAGATCAGGAGAGAATCACGATGATTGCTGTTCTACATGCAATCTGTCCATTTTAGTTTGCAAGCTGAAGGACAATTGGTGAGAATTTACTGTATCTACTCTAATCTGCGGAATCAGAATTGTGTAACAGTACAATACAGTGCTTATAATTAAATTGAATTTGCCGAATTTACAATATATTTAGAAATAACATTTTACTCACAACATTTGCTTTCAATCTATTTCTCTTCTTATCAATAATATTCCCCGCTTTTCAATAACAATTCTAACAAGGTATACTAAAAAATCTGTAGTCACGTGTAGAGACAACTGTAGAATTTAATTACGCATTGCAACATAATTACGCGCGCACGTGTGTGTATGTGTGTGTTGACCTAAAATCGCGCATTCGCCTTCGAAGTTTAAACACCGTTGCAGAGAAGTCAAGGAGCTCGCAGAGGCTGGCTATTTTAATTGTTCATGCCCGACGACGTTGGTTCCAAAGAAACAAAACAATCAAAATAACCGTGGCAATTTAAGCGGTGAACCGTCGCTACTGGACTAACCTGTTATTTGGGTGTGACGAAATGTTTCGCCGTACCAGGAAAAAATCCCCGACGGGCGTGACGATTTTTTTTCCTCATGGAAACTTCCCACAGTAACATCTGCGGCTATAAGGAAAGTCATTAGTGCCCGTCGAAACCGAGCGCGGCCATACATTAATACGTTCGAATTTGCATAATTTGTATGTAACGTACTGAAGGCGTCAGGATATATTAAAGAAAACTGTGTAACAACTGTGCGTTTGTGTGATGGGATATATATTTAACAACGATTCGACTATGGGACACTGGGAATATTTCTTTCATCACGTTTCCTAAATATGTCATAAAGTATTTTGTCGAAATAGACGATGGAAGGATTCGGCAAACGATATTTTCTAATTACTTTAACCCTAGAAAGATAACCATATGACAACGTACGTAAAAGATAACCATACGCTTCAGAGGCGCATGCTTTTCTAAGGCGTCAATTTTATACTAACAATGGATATTTATTTAAGTTAATCTAGTCATTTTAAAGGTTTGGCATTACTGTAAAAATAAAATGCATTTATATTATATTTTTTTATATTTTAAGTAATTTTAAACTTAAATCACTAGACCTCTATGAAAAATTAACAAAAATCAACAGTCTTCGCAGGCGCCTCTGCGACGTAGGTTATCTTTCTCGGGTTAAGCGTGAGAGTATAACATTTCACTGCGAGAAAAGAAGTCCCCATTATGAAACGAGTTGAAAAAAAAAATGAATTCCCCGGTTAAGAATGAAACGATCGTAACAGGTTAGAGAATCGACCCCCTAAATCAGGGGTGTCAAACTCGCGGGCCGAGATGAACATTTTTGCGGCCCAGTCAATATATCCGACGCAAAGCAAAAATAAAATAGAAATGTGAATTAGAAATTTTGAAAGTAGTCTCGGCCGATAAAATTTCTCCCGAAATAGGAAAGATAGTATCAGAGAAGAGATATCAAGTATCAGGACGTAAACAATAATTTAACTTTATATATGTTTATTACCTATATATTACTAGATATTACATTACATATATTACAGATATTACATTACATATAAATTATATGTTACATTATATATATATTACATTACATATATAATATATTACTAGATATTATATATTACTAGCGATATTACTAGTCAAAATAAAAATATTCTATGAACATTGATTTCTTTTTTGCGGCCCACCTAAAGTTAAGCATTGTTTATTTGGCCCAAGTTATAGCTTTCGAGTTTGACACCCCTGCCCTAAATGATCCGTGAAATCAAAAGATCTGGGCTAAAATTACTTATCGTTTCCTTCTGTTATTAAATGTCCTGTTAAATAACATGGTTCTCTTATTGAATGCAAAGCGAATATTAGGATAGATTCAATATTATTTTTGTTCAGTTGTGCAGTGTTACAATTGTCACTCTTTCACATCCGCGCTCGTCTTTGAATTTTATTTACATTACCTCGTTTGTTCATTACGTCATTACCCTATTTATATTTTCATATTATTTAGTACATCATTTTAGTCCCCGTGGTATTTAAAGCGGCTTACATAATCGCGCTACGTCGGTCTTTCCTTCTTAATACGAATTCTCATCCTTTCTCTCCGTCTCTCTCTCTCTCTCTTTTTTTCATTCTTTAAATATCACCTTTCCCTTTAAGCTCGTTTACTCGATTTTCAACGAAAGCGAACGAAATAAGCGAAAAACAAAGTGGCGCAGGAGAAATTTGATTCAGTCACGATGTTTAATGAATCTCGTCGAATCCAGCCGCGGCCAATTAACGGGCTAAGTCAGCAGAAAGAGCAAGAAAGTGAATCTCGATACGATTCGAAGAGTTCCCGGGTGGCACGAACCTCTACCTTTGGGAACCGTTTCGAAACGCGCGCGGAGAGCGACGGGGTGGTTATTACAGGCTTAGAAATGAGAGTACGAGCGGAACAAGCCATTAATATTATTCTCGCTCGACCGAGACCCGTCGAACACACAAATGGACAGGACTATCGTCCTGCGATCGGTTCGGAGCCGCTGCATCTCGCGCACAAGTGGACCTTTAACCGCGCGAGCGTGACGATCGGCCGAGCAATCGCGTTCCCGTTCTTGCCCGGCGAGTCTCGGCCCCCCAACGCTCGCAACATTGTGTTTCGTCGGCCGATTAAAAGCCCCGAGAGCCATCCACCCCCCCTAAAAAGTAAATCTTATTTCGTGAGGTTATCGCGCGATTCGTCACGCTCGCTGCCCGCTGCCCGCTGCACGATGACTCTCCGGTTTTTTTTACCCGTCGACCGGCTCGGGGATCGCATGACTCGTTGAAACGGGGAACGATCTTCTTTATTACCAATGTTTTTCGGCTCCGAAGTACGCTTCCGTTTTCGGACACAAAGTTTTCGAACGGACGGACTGCTCGCAAAATTCGAACCGACGGCCGATACAATTTAGCCTGACCCGTGTTCGCGTCGTTTCTCACCGGTTGCTCCGCGATTTCTTCGTTCTTAAACGGTTATGACGGTCTTAAACTGTTTGTGACGAGTGTACTCGTTAAATTTATTTAACCAAATTTTAATATTTAAATACAGGGTGTCCCAAAAATGCCTCGCAATACGAAAGTGGCGGGTTCCTCGGATCATTCGAAGCAACTTTTTCCTTTAGAAAAATTTTCTCCGAGGCACCGTTGACGAGTTATTAACGAAAAACAGTGACCAATGAGAGGCGAGCTCGGCTGGCGCGAGGCGACCGAGCCAATGAGCGGAACCGGGCTTCGTGCGCTGGTTGGCTGGGCCGCCTCGAGTTAGCCGTACTCGATTCTTATTGGTCACTATTTTCTGTTAATAACTCGTTAACGGTGCCTCGGAGAACATTTTTGTAAAGGAAGAAGCTGCTTCAAATGATCCGAGGAACCCGCAATTTCCGCATTGCGAGACATTTTTGGGACACCCTGTATATAGCTTTTTTTAGGATGATCTTCGAGTATTTTTATTTTGCATAAAGACCCCGCAGACCATCGATAACAGAACAATGAAATTTTGTTTAAATTTTTAGAAGAAACGAGTGACATTCGCGCTTAGTAAATCATGCATGAAGCCTTCATCACGGGCTCGATTCATTCTCGTCGTGCAACTGGGGTTTAAATTCTGTTAGGAAAGTTATGGAAACGTTTACACCTCTCTCGCAGAGAGCCGAAATAGCGGACGGCATTCATTTCGCTACGGTGTCGGTGTTTGTTTCTTTGAGTTCCAATTTGGAACGGGCGAATGGCAACCCGTGAAAACCGCGGGAAAATCTAATTAGAGATGCTTGACGCTATTTCTGTCGAAGATGTCGGAAGACGCCTTTATAATTATATTTCTGTTCAACACTATTTTTACCTAAGAGGTTGGAGGACATCTTTTAATAATTTCTATTCAACACTATCTTTACCGAAGGGGTTAATGGAACTGTTTCGATAATTTCTATTTAACATTATTTTTTTATCAAGGGGGTTGAAGGACATCTTTCGATAATTTCTATTTAACACTATTTTTTTATCAAGGAGGTTGAAGGACATCTTTCGATAATTTTTATTGAACCAAATTTTATTTCTACCGAAGGAGTTGAAGGACATATTTCAGTAATTTCTGATTAACACTATTTTTATATCGAAGAGTTTGAAGGATATCTTTTAATAATTTCTGTTTAACACTATTTTTATCGAAGAGGTTGAGGTCTTTTAATAATTTTTATTTTAAATTTAATTTTTATTAAAAGGACATCTTTTAATAATTCCTATTTAACACTATTTTTATCAAAGAGGTTGAAGGACGTCTTTTAACAATTTCTATTCAACACTATTTTTATCAAAGAGGTAAAAGGACATCTTTTAATAATTTCCATTCAACACTATTTTTACCACAAAGGATAAAGAACATCTTTCAATAATTTTTAACAGAAAAATGATCTTCTATCTTCTACGTTCTCTACGGAATCGTTCCTCGACTTCCGCTACAGTCGCCGACAAATGAATTCGTTAAATCGTAACACAGAATGTCGGTAAAAATGACGTTAAAAATGACTGCTCGGCCGGCTCGAAAGCCGCGTCGAGTGGCCGGTGACAGGCTGCGGACGCCTCCCCCTCGCGAACGGTCGTTAATTTGTAAAATGTAACGCGGCCCTCGACGCTCCCGGTCTCGTTATCGCCGGCGATATTCGCGACGCAGAGACCACGAACGCGACGCGTGGCGTCCACGTTCCGACCTCTTCAACTTGTCGCGGAGAATTGCGTCCACGATCGTCCCCTCTCTGTCGAGGGATCGGGATTTTTCCTTACTGGACGCGGATCGTCGTCCACTTTGACGCCCGCGATGGCACGCCGCATCGCAATCCTATCAACGATGACCGGCATTTAAATAATTCCTTCGAAATGAATTCTCGTTTCTGTAACTCGGTTCAGACGCCAAGATCCATTCAGCATTGTCCCCCGAAACATTAAGCACTATATTTAACCCTAGAACCACCCCTGGGATTGCCGGCGATTGCCACAATATTTTTCATTTGTCCGCAAAACGTGTAAATATATACTATAAAACGTTGAGGTTTTTACGAAGGAAGAAAAATATTTTTTCTTAGAAATTTGTGTCGAGTCTTTGGTTTTTTATATTTCGAAAATAATAAATGATATTTCAGTTATTCTCAGATCTTATTTTGTCTCGCCCCTATAATGTTACTTCTGCCGAAAAATGGAAGGGGTAGTTCTAGGGTTAAGGATAGATAATCCAATACTAAAATTTGTGTCGAGTCTTTGGCTTTTTATATTTCGAAAATAATAAATGATATTTCAGTTATTCTCAGATCTTATTTTGCCTCGCCCCCACAATGTTACTTCTGCCGAAACATGGAAGGGGTAGTTTTAGGGTTAAAGCTCCTTCAATACTAGATAATCCAATACTAAAGTTTGTGTCGAGTCTTTGGTTTTTTATATTTCGAAAATAATAAATGATATTTCAGTTATTCTCAGATCTTATTTTGCCTCGCCCCCACAATGTTACTTCTGCCGAAACATGGAAGGGGTAGTTCTAGGGTTAAAGATAGATAATCCAATACTAAAATTTGTGTCGAGTCTTTGGCTTTTTATATTTCGGAAATAATAAATGATATTTCAGTTATTCTCAGATCTTATTTTGCCTCGCCCCCACAATGTTACTTCTGCCGAAACATGGAAGGGGTAGTTCTAGGGTTAAAGCTCCTTCAATACTAGATAATCCAATACTAAAATTTGTGTCGAGTCATTGATTTTTTATATTTCGAAAATAATAAATAATATTTCAGTTATTCAGATTTTATTTTGCCCCAATGTTACCTCTGCCGAAAAATGGAAGGGGGTAGTTCTAGGGTTAAAGCTCCTTCTTCAATACTGGATAATTCAATACTAAACTAAATTTTGATCAGTTTTCAAAATTCATTTTTATAGTGCTATATTCGATCGCACTGAATTCATCGGCGACGTTTAAATAGCTTCGATTTTGTGAAAAATTTTGGGGTTGATTTTCAACGCTTAATTAATTCGTCAAGGGAACGCGGAGTCCTGTCGCACGGCGATTCAAACGCCGCGGTTCCGTCAACGTCGCCGAGAGGAATATTTAAAACTAAACAAATTAAGCCCGCAGGTTTCCATTTCCACTATAGTTTAATGATCTGTGTCGGGCCATGCCAGGGTGACGCGATCTCGAATTTTATTACGGTCCATTAAATGAACCGCGCGCAGTATGTTTACAAGAGGGCTACACAGAAGTAATTGCTGTAATAAAACTTGTCTTCTCTAGTCCTCTATGATGAAATAAGTTGTTTCGACTTCGTGTAACTTTTATGGGCTCCGGCGTGGCAGTTACGTGTTCATTGTACGGAAGATTATTATTGTAACACATAAGGCTATTCCCGCGGCGCGTAAGGCTATTATTGTAACTTAAGAAGTAGTATGATTCACACCGCATGCGAGGAAGTCGGTATACACCGCGTTCGAAAGTTATTTTAAATCCGGCCTACTAAGAGCCGAGCGGAGAAATAATTCGAGGTAAAATTTCGAAACACAATATCCGCCGAGTTTCTTCACAATTTTCACAGATTTCGCAATTCCGAAAAATCAAACGAGAATCGCGTCGAGACGAAGTTCGGTAATTTGTGTTTTTATCATCCAGCCCCGAAACACCGACTTCGAACACGAACGGCGCGACGACGAACGGCGTCGATCAATTTCGAACGCGTCTCCGTCGATTAATCGACGAGAAACGAATCCGGGGCGATGAGATTAAAATCCCGTCATGGTTCATTTTACAAAAGGCCAGACGATCCTCCGCCGATTACGGGACAGCTCGATCAGTTCGGGGATCGGAAAGATCGCGGAGGATCGTCCGGGACCGTTTTCGGGATCGCGATCAACCCCCTTATCCGATCCACGGAATCTCGCGTCGAGAAGCGTTTCCGGGCCAAGCAAAGGACGGCCTCGGCGAGTGCAGTGTAATGTAGCTCGCGACGGATCGGTTTCCAGGCAAAGAGATTCAAATCTTCGGAGAACGGAGACACGTTCCTCTCAACGATGATGGCAGACGATCGCGCGACCACGTTAATTTCGATTTCATCGCTCGGAGAGGAAAGTATCGGCCGATGGATCGACAAAATATGTACCGTGTTCGCGATTGGTCTTCGACAAATATACTTAATTACTATTCTTAACAGGCCATTCATATTTTTTATTGTGTCAATGAAGATATTAGTTTTATCTTTTTGTAATTAACTTTCCATTTCCATTTTATTTCCTCGTTTTCCATCTTTTATTCTCTGCTAATCTTTTTTTATTCATTTATTTCGTTAGTTAATACCTTTTTACTTTAAATTACTTCGTGATTTTTTTAACCTTTTATTTCCATTTTATTTCTTTATCTTTTTTTATCTTTTTCCATTTTCATTATTTTATTTATTTAGTTAGTTAGCTAGTTCGTTGGTTAGGTAGATAGTTAGTTAATTAGTTAGTTAGTTCGCTAGTTAGTTCGTTAGATAGATAGTTAGTTAATTAGTTAGTTAGTTCGTCAGTTCGTTAGATAGTTAATTAGTTAGTACTTAACTGGCATAGCCTTTTATGCATGCATACACAAAAGCTTTAAACATTTGTTATTCGTCTTGTGCACTAAATAGAGTGCAACATTGCAATACAAACAACGCATTATACGTTTCGCTATAATATCTACTTTTAATTTAACAAGTCGTACGCTTATTAGAATATCAAATTATACTCAATTATTAACGATACGTAAAGTTTCTCGACATTCGTTGGGAAATGCATAGATTCCTAAATAACAACAGTGACGATACTGACATATTTTGCATCCAATGTTGTTAGATTTAAAGCAAAACTTTATAAATTGTTTACTGATTCACCGATTCTCCGCTATTCATCGTAAATTACGCTTTCGTTATCGTAACCGTACAAATGGGTGTTTGTTGTACATACAAAAATAAATAAATAAATGAAAGGTAATCCGTGGAATGAGAAGATAAGCCCGCTGCAGTCGGGAGAAAGTGGGCTACGAGAATTTTTTCGTCGACTTTCTATCGCGAACGGAGAAACATTAGAAACGATCGGGCACTTTCGAGCGTCGGCGCCGATCTCGATTCCCGTCCGAAATTTTACGGATCGCTGGAAAGCAATTTTCTAGGGAATGAATGAACCCGGAATGCATGGCTAATTACTCGTTCCCTCCGCCAGCGGCACGTTTCGAGCGTCATGGACCGAACCAGCTTACGTCAGAGGCGAACGCGGCGTCGTATAGTCGCGACTAGGCGTCTGGAACGCGATCATGATTCGCCAAAAAATTAAGTACTCTCTATAGTCGAAAGACTAGCTTCTTTGAAACATTTCGTTTTAAAGAAGATCGTGCTGCTGCATGAAATTAAAGTTCGCGGATAGTCGCTGCTGAAATTCGTATGATATATTTTATGGGTCTAGCATAATCTAGCATAATCATTTTTTAAAAATCCTTCGCAAAGGTGAAATTCTAATCGCTATAATCAAAATAAAAATTGTCCTCGTCGATTGTATGAAGCGGAAGCTGGATAAGAATGTACTTCTCTATTCGACGACGTTAATACAGTGACGGTAATGCTATAGTAATTATACTAATTTACTATACTATTATAATTATATTATAATATATTATATTATAAATTATATTATAAAATTATATTATAATTATATTATAAATTTATA
This sequence comes from Megalopta genalis, assembly GCF_051020955.1. NCBI lineage: Eukaryota > Metazoa > Arthropoda > Insecta > Hymenoptera > Halictidae > Megalopta > Megalopta genalis. Next base: position 16,981,171 of record NC_135015.1, on the reverse strand, counting down.
CTATACTATTACTATTATATTATACTATTTATTACTATTATTTACTTATATTTATTATTACTATTATTTATACTATACTATTACTATTATACTATAGTAATTAGTATAATTACTATAGCATACTATTATTATTATAATAATTATACTAATTAAATAATTAAAACATAGCTAATCTTAAACATTAAGACACGGAGCAAGTCTTCGAATCGTATCTTCGTGTTCTAGAACGTGTGATTAAATCAAATATCTTAAACTTCAGTTTGAAAAATGTAACTTTGCGACGTCACATTTAATTACCGAGTTACCTGACGGAAAGTAATATTTCGGTTATCGATGTGTCAAAGGCTTCGCGGGAAGGAAAATTCGTTGCAAAAATTACCTCGTTGCAGACCACCGTGAGTCGTCGTGGTCTGGATCTCTGTCAAAGTTCGTCGATCGCGCCCAATTTCCACCGTCGCCGACGGATTCGAACGCGAACGACTCGATCACTGTTTCGATTACAGAAAAAAAAAAGGTCCCCAATCGGCGCATCGAACGATCCTTACGGCGATTTCGTTCGCTACGCCATTGGCTTCGGCCAGGCTCCTGAATTTTACAGCGACGGATTACAATAGCTTTGACTTTACAAAAGCTTTCCTGGAATGATTTCGCACACCGGCGGCGCTTCTTGGGGGTGGTCGACGAGCGTTGGTCGCGCGAGAGCCGATCGAGCCCGGTCCTTTCGATGGAAAAAAAAGCAAGTTTTATTGAAAATTTCGATTGCTCGCTAATTGAAACGCAACGGACACGTTCCATCCGCAGCGGCGCTGTTCTTTATTGATTTCAAACGCTGACACGCGGTCGCTGTTCCTCGCGGGATAAATCTATCCGTCAAATCCGATCTATCGAGCCCGCACCGTCGACGTATCGACGCCGCATCGACGTCGCAAATCATCTCTCGCCGGACGTTGCTACCTGTGCAAATTAAAATTCTTCTTGTCACCGTTTGTCAGCTTTCCGGTGCTCTACGCTATCGTTCTCTCGCTTCGATATTTTAACCAGCGCCGCTTTTCACGTCCTTTGCCTTTATATGTATTGTTAACCGATACGGTTGTCAAATTGGCGGCCCGAGTAATCCTACAAACGCAAAGCGATTTACTTAAGCCGGCGAAAACTACAATCTATCACAGAAACAAATGGTTTATGCTTTTTTTTTTATTTCTTTTTTTCAAAAAGAAATTTTTACTGTGGAAGAGAAGTTAGTAGAGGATATTTGCTCCGAAGTACGGAATTGTGATTTTCAGCTATTGAAAATGGCTGAAAAGTGCGAGATTGTAATATCTTCCTGTCTAAAATGGCTTAAAAGTATGAGATTGTAATTTCATTCCGTCTAAATCGCTCAAAAGTACGAGATTGTAATCTCTTCCCATCTAAAAATGGCTCAAAATTAGCAAAGTGTAATTTTCCTTTATTGACAATTGCTCAAAAGTAGGAGATCGTAATTTCTTCCAATCTAAAATGGCTCAAAAGTACCAAATTGTAACTTTTCTATATTGAAAATTGACTCAAAAGTACGAGATTGTAATTTTCACGAATTGTAAATGGCTCAATATTACGAATTACAATTTTCTTGAATTGAAAATGGCTCAAAACTACAAATTGCAATTTTCCTGAATTAAAAATGGCTCAAAATTACGAAATGCAATTTCCCTGAATTGAAAATGGCTCAAAACTACAAATTGCAACTTTTCTGAATTGAAAATGTCTCAAAATTACAAATTGTATTTTTCCTCCGTCAAAAAACGACTCAAAAGTACGTTCTTCGATTCGCGAGCCTCCAAAAAATGCACACAAAGCTCGATCTTCCGATATTTCGAGTTAATTCGACTTTTATATGTCCGAGCTCGTTGCTGCAACATTTAAAAAGAAATCCCACCATTTGGACCAGTTTTAAAGCCGTCATTGTGTTTTAGAACAAGCACGAATGCTATAGATAGGGAACATCGAACGACGAACCTCTTGGCAGAGAAAATTCCACGCCGATTTCAAACGTCTTTTCCAGTAGCTCGGGAAACGTCTCACCTTGTCTCACCGCGTCTCTTTTATCCGGCGCAAAAGAATGATCGCGGGAGCGGGTCGCGAGCGTGATCGATGGAACATGACCGGGTCAGAGGGTTAATTAGCGAGCCGCCGACGCGCTTGTGCCAGTAGATGGATGCTCGTGGCTTTTCAGCGTGAAGAAAATTAATTTCCGCGACGCGTAGAATCGCAGTCGGCGAGCGTGTTCGTTCGTCTCGCGGCTCCACGTTTCGCAATCTTGCGACACCAAGACGTATCCGGCGCGATTCTCGTTGGAAGAGTACACTTGCGCACAGCGAACCGAACACGCGGCCCACCCACGAGTCTCCCGACCGCGAAAAATAGGGCAGAAATCGTGCGCCCACCTGCTGGACCAACACAGTTCTTGCAGAGACGACGCTGCGACGAAACGGAGAAATGAATTTCCAGAAATATTTTTATTCGACAGCGTCGCCTTCGAAGCGAAGTAGCTCTCGTTAATTAAAGATCAATTAAATCGTCGAAGTTCCGAAAAGTTGCACGATTTTGATCAATATTGCCCACAGAGATTTTTTTAACGATTATTACATAGACTAAAAGAACCCAACTGTGAAAAATAATATCAACCCTGCAGCTTGTCCATGTATGATAATCTGCATCACGCGTTTCCCGGTCATTTTTTCTTTCCAGGGGGTTGTTAAAATTTACAGAAACAATTTAACCTATTTTCGATTATAATCATCACATTGGAGAATTTTTTTTAGACGTTTCGCTTGCAAAGAATGAAACGCCCGCCAAAAATCGAAAAACCGCAGATTTCTCGAGAACGAAAACCGTCGCCCTCGCCATTTTGAATTCTATCGAAGGATAGTCCCGAAAGCAGCGTTGTCAGGTTTTGTCAGATTTTTTCCAGGGTCGAAACAGTGCCTCAAAAATTGATAACCGAACCTTGAACGTTATTTCCATGACAAATGAAGTTGCGCTAGATTTGATCCACTTAACAATTACATTACGTATTGTCGAACGTACCTGCGTTCGATTAAGCAATAATATCATATAATATAGTATAATATAATATAATATAATATAATATAATGTAGTATAATATAATATAATATAATATAATATAATATAATATAATATAATATAATATAATATAATATAATATAATATAGTATAATATAATATAATATAATATAATATAATATAATATAATATAATATAATATAATATAATATAATATAGTATAATATAATATAATATAATATAATATAATATAATATAATATAATATAATATAATATAATATAGTATAATATAATATAATATAATATAATATAATATAATAATAACGAGAAATATGCAGCGGAGACTCCGTTATCCGAACTCCGCTTGTTTCTAAAATATCCCGTTATCCAAGCGTGCCATATTATTATCTAATCGTCGTATTATCTAGATACATTATCGCGCGGCAGCGGACTTGAATGAAATTTTTACATAACCGAATGTTTCGGTATCAGGATATTACGAAAATAAATCTTCAGATAAGAGAGTCTCCGCTGTATTGTGCGCCCGATATGTATGTACCGAACGTGTTCGAGATAGCTCGAAGATTGATCGGCCCATTTATTTGAAACTTTGCATATGCCTGCACGCGTGCTTGTAAATCGAGCCGGTAGCAACGGCTGGCCTGGGAATTTCGCGAGATTCTCGGCCAAAGTGAATTTCGCCGGAGTTTTCGGCGCCGTCCGTCGCTTCGAGGAAAGAGAAGCCGCCGAGCGGACGAACTTCGCCTAAGCGATTCGAGGCGAATCGCTCGCCTATTATCTCTCGAGGTCCGTTCGATTCCTCGAGCAGAGATTCTTCGGCGGACCACGGCGATTTCGGCTTAGTCGACCTTAGTCGATCTCGGCGTCGGAAGGCCCCGTTCCTCGAGGGTGGCCGCGGAACCACCCCCCGTCCCTCTCGCCGCGCTCGCTGTGCTTAATAGGGGTGGTCGCGCGGCAAATAATAGCGGCGACTCCGCCGATATTTTTCCGCGGCAAAACGCCGGCTTTCGACGCAATCTTCGCGCGCCACAATGCCGCGAAACCGGGGACGAAGGGAGACAGAGGGAGCGCCGTGTTTGCCGAGACTTTGCTCGGCTCGAGAATGCCGAGAGGAGCCAAGGAGAGCGGCGCGAACGCGCCGTGGATCGAAAGCCGCGGCGAGAGGAGACGTATCGCGCGAGCCCCTAGGTGTATATGGAAATAAAAGTTGGCCGAGCAAGGGAAATAGTGCGACGCCGGTAAAAATAAATAATGGAAGGCGCCAGACGTATCGATCCGAGGCCGGTTTCTATAGCCTCCGCCGCCGAAGAGAGAGAGAGAGAGTTAAGGAATTCTTTCGGGCCGTGCGTGGCTAACGAGGAGCCGAGCCCGCAGCCCCGAGTTTCTGCCAAAATACGCGACCCGCGTCGCGTCTCGTCTCTCCATCCCCCCCGATCCCCCCTCCGACAGATCCGCGAACGCGTCGAACGTTCCCGAGTTTAACGGCTCGATTTAACACCGTCGATTTTCTGTTCGCAGGGGAACAGTCCGAGGAACAGCTGCCCCGTCTGCGACAGACACTGCCCGACAAGATCGACCTCCAAGGACGAGACTCTCTGCTGGAACCAGCAACACTGCCAACGAGGTATAATATTTCGTAACGATCGAGAGATCCCCCGAAACCTCCGTTTAATTAACGCGAGCCCCTGGCAGAGACTTGTTTCGGTTGGCGGGAAAGTAATTTCGGTATTTCGGTGTGAAATGAAACTCTATTTTTTATGTGCAAGAAACGAACTTTGATCGGTCAAATATTTTCCATTTTTTTGGATGATCTTTTGTCATTTTTCTGGTAACTTAGTGATTCGCGAAATTTCTGCTCCTTGTCGGTAAAGAAAAACTCGAACATCGAAAGCGCGATTCGAGACTATCGGTTATTATTGTAATTTCTAATATTTAAAAAGTTTCGTGTACTTCGGAATAAATGATTAATTAACCCTTTGTACTCGAAGTTGCTTTAATTGTAAATCTATAATCATTTTTCCGACTTGCAGTATTTCCATTCTGCAGGACAAAGTGCATTTGATGCGTACGAAATCGAGTCTCGCGATTCGTACAACAGTTATACTTTTAATAATGTTTAAAATCTGAGCTTTAATGATATAAAAATGATCTTAGTAACCTGAACGTGTCGGCTACCAAAGCTGGGGACAAGAAAATTATAACCTCAACAAACGAATGACAATGCAATCATAACGCTATCTATTTGCACAAACCAAAATTACTTTCTTGCCAATCCAATATGTTCTTCCGCGAATCGGACGCGCCTCGAGTGCGAGAATCGGTATAAATCGCTCTCGGGGAACTCGGGTTTCTTATCCACGAAATCGCGAGCAACGAGACCACGCCCACCGGGTCGCTGTGAGAAAGAAAAACCGCTAGAAACGCGCCCACTCGAGGCACACTAGCCGAACAGAACGATGAAACGAGGTCCATCCGGGCGCTCTAACCGCGAGAACGACGAAGCGACACGGTCGGTGCAACGTGCGAGACTAAGGTGACGGAGCCACGCCCCTCGTGGCACTCTATCGGGTATAGAGGAGCCAGGCCACGCCCCGCGCGGGTACGCCGCCAAGTGGAAAGCTAGGCCACGCCTCCCGGCGGACTCTAGCGAACGGGCGCGCTTTGAAACCAGGTCCTTTATGCGCTTGGCACGGAGAGGAAACAGATATTAACGCGTGCTCTCGGTCAATTAGTAGAGCGCGACGCGATAAATGTCACGGGAAATATTTCCTGCGGAGGCTCGGAAGCGCGGCTGCTCTCGTTTAGAGTTCTCCGAGGTCCTCCGCCATTGGCTCGTCCTTTTCCTGGACTCCGGTGCTCGGCTAGCAAAATCCGCCGCGGCGTATCCGACGCGGATAAGGGGATCTCGGGTTTCGGAAGGCGGCCGCTGCGACGAGTTCAACGACTTTACGCGTACGCAAACGCACCGCGATCATCGATTACCCGTGAAACTCTCGAACGGGGCCGTCCGGGGAAGCTGTCTACGTTCGTACGTGAAATCTCGCCGGCGAACGGTTCGACGGGAGTCTACGGAGCGACGTTGCCGGACGTCGAGACGACGCGACGCGACGTCGCGAAGGAGATTCCCCTCGCCGACTGCTCGCCGTTTGCTCGCTGAAAAAAAAAAAGAAGAAGGGCGCTTTTCGCCCTGCGCCGTTCCTTCTCCTTCCGGAATTATTCTCGTTGTTCCTTGTTCGACGAGCTTTCCACGCCAGCTTTTGTGCGCACTGTTTTTACACAGCACGCAAAGTCCCGACAGACGGCGGCAAAAAATATCGAGGATGTCGTAAAATGGTCGCTCAGTTAATTCGCAGTTCCAGTGCAATTCTGATTGCAGAATTTTCGAGTTCCAGCGAGGTTGGACTTTCTATCGATACGAAAGGGTTCGATGTTACGCGGTCGGTTAGAGGTGAGACCAGTTCTCAACCCTTAATCGCTATCGTCGGTCTGCGAGACTGCTGGTGATTTCATTGTTCTTGCATGGCGATGGTATGATTGCGAGAAAAAAAATGTGGAAAAAAGAGAATATTTTCAATGCAGTTGCTTCTGTTCAATCGAATTGTCCAAATTGAACCCCTTCGTTATCGATGTGCGAAGAGAGGACAATTTATTCGAATGTTTGATTTTCACCATTTTCACGTAAATGATAACGAAATAAACATTAGCTGTCTGTGTGATTGCTGGTTATTTAATTATTCATGCTTGCTGATGGTATAATTGCCAAGAAAAATTGTAAAAAAGAAAGAATATTTTGCGATGCAGCTGCTTCTGTTCGATCGAATTGTTCAAGTTGAACCTCTTTGTTATCGATGTGCAAAGAAACGAACAATTTATTCGAATGTTTTACCACTTTCACGTAAATAATGACGAAATAAACATTAGCTGCCTGTGAGACTGCTGGTAGTTTAATTATGCAAGTTTTAGCAGGGTTAAATAGGTCTTATATGGATGAACAATCAATTGTAATAATGATAATAATAATAGTAATAATATAATAATAATAATAATAGTAATAGTAATAATAATAGTAATAGTAATAGTAATAGTAATAGTAATAGTAATAGTAATAGTAATAGTAATAGTAATAGTAATAGTAATAATAATAATAGTAATAATAATAATAATAATAATAGTAATAATAATATAATAATAATAACTTTATTTGTCGCTTTTTTTCTAAAAACGCTTTTTAAACGCTTTGTTTTTACGCTGGGAAAAAGCAATAACAATGTAGCAGTCGCACAAGGACGGCATAAAACTGAAAGAGATCTTCAACAAGAATAATAAGCACGGGAGGGAAGAAGAAATTATGCCATTTATGTTTTCGAACGGAAAGAACGAGTCCGCAATGGTTCTTCCGTGTTTCGATGTAAACATGCCAACTAGGTTAAGAATAGGATCGCGTTTGCGCGAGAGAAGAGACACGGGGGGTTCTCATTTACTGCGACGGATACATATCTCAGGATTTTATATGCTAAGTTATACGATTATCCGTTCGCCTCGTTTAAAATGAAGTGCGTCCGTCCCGTTTCGATTCGTCCGTAGAAAAAGAACAGGCGAAATTGTCGGTGTACGCCCATCCGTGGCCGCGACGCTCCTAAATTACGCTTATGCACTTTATACGTCGACCCTAATCGTCGGCGTATCGCTGTTCGAACGTCGATCAGTTTTCCATGCATCGCGAGTTCCTCTCCTCGGGTCCCGTTTCGAACGCTAAATCCCACCGGACGATCGCTTTTCCATCGTTCAGAAATCATTGAACCGATTATGGCGCACCAAGTTTCGCGTAAAACATGCGGGAGATTGATCAACGCGGGGCTACGCGGTTCATTTATAAAATGTTCCCCAAGATGACAGGGTAAGGTAATGTCTCCCTAATTGACGCTCAGATCGTGCAGAAAAATGGACAATTTGGGAAGAGGAGATACGATTATTCGAGCTCTGCGGCTCGTTCTTATAGTTGTTGACAATTCGTAATTATAAAAAGGAATCGCAAGGCTCGAACATTCGTATCTCCTCTTCTCAAATTGTCCATTCTTGAGGATAATCTGACGGTCGATTACTGTAGTTCGCCGGCGATCTAGAGCAATCGATCAAATCGGGAACACCTAGCAGCTCCGTTTCGTGATCGTGTCATCGTTCTACAGAACGGAATCGTCTTTTATGTACGCCTATCCGTGATCGCGATGCTCCTAAATTACGCTTATGCACTCTATACGTCGACCCTAATCGTCGGCGTATCGCTGTTCGAACGTCGATTAGTTTTCCGTGCATCGCGAGCTCCTCGGGTCCCGTTTCGAACGCTAAATCCCTAATTGACGCTCAGATTGTGCAGAAAAATAGACAATTTATTATTATTTGAGCCCTGCAGCTCGTTCTTATAGTTGTTGACAATTCGTAACTATGAAAGCGAACCGCAAGGCTCGAACATTCGTATCTCCTCTTCCCAAATTGTCCATTCTTGTGGACAATCTGAACGTCAATTAGAGAGACAATACTGTATTTGAATAGTTTAGAGATCGTAATGGCGTGTGTCACATTTTTCTCGTCGCGGAAAACACGGTGCGTTGATCTTTACTAACATACATGTATACCGTATTGTTTACCGATTAAATTTATTTTTAACAATTAATTGAGACGATGTGGTCGTCTCTTAATTAATTCAACTTAACGAAGGGATCGCGTGAATTTATGTTCCTCCATTCTGACTTCGCAGGATAGATTTGCGTTTTTCGTTCGAATTTTTATTACGCTGCGTTAGTTTTTCCATTTCGCTCGTAAGAAATGCTGGACACGCGAATAAATCGCTTTCATTCATTTTTTAAATTTTATCAAATGCAGCGTTGATTGAACAAAACTGCAACGGTTTAGAACTATACATACGTGACTGTTTATAATTCTCTGAAAAAATGTAAATTGGAATTCTCAAATGGAAATCGTGAAAGACAGAGAAAAAACGAATCGCGAGGCACGAATAATCGTATCTCCTCTTCCCAAATTGTCCATTCTTGTGGACGATCTGACGGTCAATTAGGGAGACATCACCGTAGTTCGCCGGCGATCTAGAGCAATCGATCCGATCGGAAACACCTAGGCAGCTCCGTTTCGCGATCGTGTCGTCGTTCTACGGTACGGAATCGTCTTTTATCGATCGCTCGCTGGGCGTCGCTGTGCTGGTTCATTACCGAGGGACCCTCGGTTCCCTGCCGCGGAAATTGCAGGCCGGGTGTTCTACGTCGCCGCGCGTCGTCCCCGCGGCGAACGTGACAGGACTTTTCGCTGACGGGAACGGCCCGCGACGAACACATTGTTTACCTGGAACCGGCGGCGGCGGTGGCCTGTGCGCGCGTGTGGCCCGCGAGATCGATGTTAACTGGATTTCTCCGGGTCGCCGTTGTTGGTTCCGTTGCTCTCGGGAGACGGCCGGTGTAATTTCGCGAAACGATATAGATCCGCGGCCTTGAGCTCTCCCGATCGTCGATGAAACCTCACAAGGTTCGAATCGCGATCCGAATCGTCCCGCGGGAGTTCCGCAAGGCCGTCCGGTGGCGAAAGCCTCTGCTCCGTGGGGCAGAGAAGCCACGCCTACTCCGACCCCGCGGAGCGGCGTGGCCACGCCCATTCTAGAGTTAGGCGGCCGAGGAGCGGCACGGATGAGAGCGAACGAAGAAGATGATACGATCGGGCTTGTCCCGGGCTTTTCAGTTTGCGACCCGAGCTGCGAGAACAACGCGTGCCACATGAACGGCACGTGCTGCGATCCGTCGTGCCTGGGCGGATGCGACGGGCCGACGTCCTACAACTGCACGGTGTGCAAGAACGTGATGACCTTGGAGCACGAGTGCAGGGAGCGATGCCCGGAGGGCACGCTCGAGTTCATGAACTACCGGTGCATCGAGGAGGACAGGTGTCTCACGATGGAGAAGCCGCGCGAGGCGTTCAACGTGAAGCAGCAACCGTACAAGCCGTTCAACGGTAGCTGCGTGCTGCAATGCCCGCCGGGCTACACGGAGGAGAAGCTCGCGGGGAAGAAGTCCTGCAAGAAGTGCGACGGCCCGTGCCAGAAGGAGTGCGAGGGCGCCATGGTGGAGAACATAGCGTCGGCCCAGAGGCTGCGCGGCTGCACGAGGATCAAGGGCAGCCTGGAGATCCAGATCCGCGGCGGCAAGAACATCGTGAAGGAGCTGGAGGACAATCTGAGCACGATCGAGGAGATCAACGGCAACCTGAAGATCGTGCGTAGCTTCTCGCTGATCTCGTTGAACTTCCTGAAGAAGCTGCGGCTGATCGGCGGCAACGACAGCAGCTCGAATCACTCGCTGCTCGTGATGGACAATCAGAATCTGCAGGAGCTGTGGGACTGGAGCTGGCACGAGAACATCCAGATCAGGTCGATGGGCAAGCTCGGCAAGGTGTCCTTTCACATGAATCCGAAATTGTGCCTGCACAAGATCGAGACGCTGCGCGAGAAGGCGGGACTGGCGCCGTTCACCAAGGACGAGGTGGCGCCGGACAGCAACGGCGACAAGGTCGCCTGCAACGTCACCGAGCTGAAGACCCAGGTGGGCAAGAAGTCGCCGTGGAGCGCGGTGATCGAGTGGGAGCCGTTCATCCACCACGACGCCAGGTCGTTGCTCAGCTACGTGGTCTACTTCATCGAGGCGCCGAACAAGAATATCACCATGTACGACGGCAGGGACGCGTGCGGCGGCGACGGCTGGAAGGTCGACGACGTGTTCATACCGAAGAACACGTCCAACCAGCTGGAGAGGTCCGTGCAGACACACTTTCTCTCGCAGCTCAAGCCGTACACCCAGTACGCCTACTACGTGAAGACCTACACCATCGCCACGGAGAGGTCCGGCGCCCAGACCAAGCTCACCTACTTCAGGACTCTGCCGGACGCGCCCACCGCGCCCAGGGACTTCAACATCTGGAGCACGACCAGCGACGAGCTCAAGATGAACTGGCTGCCGCCGCAGTACAAGAACGGCAACCTGACCTTCTACCGCATCTACGGCCGCTGGGAGCCCGACGACCAGAACTTCATCAACCAGAGGAACTATTGCCACGAACGTAAGTTCCATTGCTTCGCAGCGTCGCATGCTTCCGATTCGGCAGCGTTGCCGGGGAACTGATGGCGCGAGGGGCATCATTTCGCCGCGTTGCCGGGGAATTGATGGCGCGAGGGGCATCACTTCGCCGCGTCGTATGCCTCCGATTCGGCAGCGTTGCCGGGGAACTGATGGCGCGAGGGGCATCACTCCCCCCTTCCCTTGTCTCATGATCGTCGACAAACTGTGGCTTAATTAATGGAGGGGATACGCCAGCACTAGATCGTCACGTGACGACGCGTAGGTCAGCTTTTCGGCCAGAACGCATCCCCACCGTTTCGGCGCCCTCTTACAGAGACTCTCCGGTAGGAGTGGGGGTAAAAGGAACGCGTCGACGATCGCGGGGTAGGGCGCGGTGTCCGGGGAGCTTTACGCGCCATCAATTCCCTGGCAACACTGGGTACAAGTATCGCAGGCCGTTTCAGGAGTAGACGTTTCTTACTCGTCTCGTGGAGCTGCCACCGTCTGGAGCGCTTTACTTGGTCCCAGATAAAGGTCCGAGGACCTTTAGGTGACCTCACTCTTCGGGTGGGAGCTCGACGATGGCCGAGGGAATCTTGATGAACCGTTTGCGACCGTTTTACAGCGATGATGGCGACTGACAAGAAGCACAACTCGCTGGAGGAGGAACAGCTGCTGGCGAGACGGCTCGCGGAGGAGAAGATGGAGTCGATGGCGCCGGAGAAGTCCTGCAAGTGTCCGGACCGCGAGAACGATCAGTCGCAGCGCGAGAACGAGGCATCGAGCTCGATCGCGTTCGAGGACGCCCTGCAGAACCAGGTGTACGTGAAGCGGAAGATGAGGCGGAAACGCGAGATCGGGAACGCGTCCGGTTACGACAACGCGTCCGGCTACGACAACGCGTCGCCGACCGACACGGACAAGCAGAACGTCGACAATTCCACCGCCTTCGAGGTACAGATACCGAGCACGAATCTCTCGTTCGTGATGGACAAGCTGCGGCACTTCGCCCTCTACAACGTCGAGGTGCAGGCGTGCAGGGCTCAGGAGATGAACGACACCTACAAGAAGTGCTCCACGAAGAGCATGAGGACCTTCCGGACATTGGCGAAGGAGAGCGCCGACAACATTCCGCCGGACTCCATCAAGATCAGCATGTCCAGCGAGAACAACAGCCTCACCGTGGTCACGCTGCAGTGGGACGAACCGCCGGAGCCGAACGGGCTCATCGTCACCTACCAGATCGAGTACAAAAGGATCGACATCGAAAACGTGAGTGACAAAAAGGGGGTTGCTTTACAGGGTGTCCCAAAATTATCTTGCTTCCGGAGGCGACGGGCTCCCGGGGTCATTTGGAGCAACTTTTTCCTTAGCGAAAATGCGATCGGTGGCTTCGTTTAGGAGTTATTAACGGAAAACGCTGACCAATGAGAGGCGAGCTCGGCTGGCGCGGGGCGGCTGGCGCGAGGCGGCCCAGCCAACCGGCGGAACTGGGCTTCGGCCGCCCGTTGGCTCGACCGCCGCGCGCCAACTGATCTCGTCTCTGATTGGTCACTGTTTTTCGTTAATAACTCGCGAACGAAGCCGCGGATTGCATTTCCGCTGAGGAAAAAGTTATTCGAAATGACCTCAGGAACCCGGTCGATGCAAAAGAAACGACGACGAAGTTCAATCTTTGAAATTCAATCGTTCACGATTTCGGGCAAATTAAAAGCTCGGTTTTATCGGTTTTGTATTCCTTGCCTTTTGGAACTCGGAAACTCTTCGGTTTTTATTGGACTGCTGTTATCGTTATCCAGCATCGAACTGTAAATACAAAGAGTCGAGTGCAGCGCAGAATCGCAAGGTCGCCCGTCTGTTGCAGTACAAACCGATGGTGATCTGCATCACCCGGCAGAACTTCACGAAAGAAAGGAAATCGTACGTGCTGAGAGGCCTGCAGCCCGGCAACTACTCGATGAAGGTGCAAGCGACGAGCCTGGCGGGACTCGGCGAGCCCTCGCCGATTAAATACTTTTACATCAAGGAGCCGAACACCCTCGACATATTCTGGATGCTGTTCTGGCTGGTGTTGTGCACCATCATGCTGCTGTTCTCCGCGTCCCTCTATTACATCCACAGGAAGAAGTTGACGAGGAACGCGGCCAGCTCGACCCTGATCGCGACGGTGAACCCGCAGTACATCAGCATGCCGTACGTCTTGGACGAGTGGGAGGTGCCCAGGGAGAAGATCGAGATGCTCAAGTCGTTGGGGAACGGCTACTTCGGCATGGTCTACGAGGGGATTGCCAAGGACATCGTCAAGGGGAAACCGGTGGTGCGCTGCGCCGTTAAAACCGTCAACAAGGACGCCACCGATCGGGAGCGGATCGAGTTCCTCAACGAGGCGTCCGTTATGAAGTAAGCGCTAGTAATTAACGCTTCGTCCGTCAGGGCCGACACGCCGGTACGCGGCTGAAATTGCTATTCCCATCGAACGATGCGTTAGAAAGTTTTCAACTGTAAGGTATAAACTTTCAAAAATTATGAAGTCGTCGACGGTAGATAATGTTAATAATAATATATAATATTTATATTAATCTATCTATCTATCTATCTATATATATAGATAGATAGATAGATATTATATATTATCTATATTATATAACTATTATATATTATTATTTAATTATTATTATTATATTATTATTATATTATATTATTTTTAATTATTTAACTATTATATATTATATAATATTTATATATTATATATATATATATAGATAGATAGATAGATAGATATTATATATTATTATTAACATTATCTACCGTCGACGACTTCATAATTTTTGAAGGTTTATACCTTATAGTTGTGAAAACTTATATAACTCATATTATATAATATATATATATTATAATATATATAATATAATATAATAATATAATATAATATAATAATATAATATAATATAGATAATAGTTAACTTTTGATTTGATTTCTTGTTATATAAGTTAGATCAGTCCATTCGTATGCAATAAAATTCGAGATGTCGAGGATCACTTACAATCACTGACTAAAACATCGTCGCTAGATGATTCGTTTACATTTGATTCGATATTTTATTATGCTGGCTGTACGAGGCCATTTATACATAAAAAGAATCGGAACGACAGGCGACGACTAAAACAGTAAGACCAAGATCAAAACTAACGTAAAACTGTAACGTGAGACTGATGATACCAATGATTAGACTGCGGATTTTTGTGGAACATAAAAATTGTCCGCACGAATTCTGCATGAAGAAATAGAAATTAAACAGCAAGTTCTTTCCTTCATTAACGATGCTAACAAATTAAGAACAATACATTCACATTTTTGAATTCTTCTAATCGTTCGATCATTTTTAATAGCAACTTGTCATAAATGCAAACTCAATCTTGTCATGAATGCATAAAATCCGCAGCCTACCGACGACTAATCACGACCTAAAATTAAAGCCAGAGCTAAACTTAAAACTGATTTGGATGAAATTGATCAGACAAGTCTAAGACAAAACGAACGTAAACTATAAGGTAAAAGACGTTGAGTTGGATCGCAGGTATCGACTGTCTTTCAAATTGTTGAAAATTATTGTTGCAAAGAGCTCCGGCCAGCGCTGGCAGCGGTCCACAGTTCAGTAAAACCGTTGCTCAAACTCGACAGGGGTTTCGACGCCCACCACGTGGTGAAGCTGCTGGGCGTGGTGACGAGCGGCCAGCCGACGCTGGTGATCATGGAGTTGATGGCGAACGGCGACTTGAAGAAGTACCTGCGGAGCCACAGGCCGGACAGCTGCGACGAGTCGAACCCGCCGCCGAAGCTGGAGAGGATCCTGCAGATGGCGATCGAGATCGCCGACGGCATGGCGTACCTGGCCACGAAGAAGTTCGTGCACAGAGACCTGGCAGCTCGGAACTGCATGCTGGCGGAGGACCTGACCGTCAAGGTCGGCGACTTCGGCATGACGAGGGACATCTACGAGAGGGACTACTACCGGAAGGGTAGCAAAGGCCTGCTGCCGGTCAGATGGATGGCGCCGGAGAGCCTGAAGGACGGGCTGTTCAGCAGCTTCTCGGACGTGTGGAGCTACGGGGTGGTGCTGTGGGAGATGGTGACCTTCGCGTCGCAGCCCTACCAGGGCTTGTCGAACGACCAGGTGCGCGTCGCATCGATCGGAAGATCTTCGATCTTCTCGCCGGACGCCTTTCTCACCGATCTTTCTTCTTCAGGTTCTGCGGTACGTGATCGACGGGGGCGTGATGGAGCGGCCGGAGAACTGTCCGCAACTGCTCTACGATCTGATGAAGAAGACCTGGAAGCACAAATCGGCCAAGAGGCCCACGTTCATGGACATCGTCGGCACGCTGTTGGACCACACCGACAGGACCAGCTTCCAGCAAGTTAGTTTCTACCACAGCGTCGAGGGCATCGAGGCTCGCAACCAGAACAAGACGAATTCCTCGCAGTCCAACGAGTAAGTGGCCCGAAAGCAGCGTCCTCTAGATTCTCTTTCTTCGACGATCTTGTTCTGACCGACGCGGTCGCGTTTACAGGCACCTGGAGCTGTTCACCCTCGAGGACCCGCGCGAAGAGGAGGCGGAGGGCGAGGAGGACTCGCCGCTCCGGCAGGACTTCGGCGACTTCGGGAACTTCAAGCCGGGCGTCATCAAGAACAGCTTCAGCCCCGGCTACAGGCTCGACTCGTACGGCGAGAACTCGAAGGCGACGATCAACTGCCACACCATGAACTCGTCGAACGTCCCGCTGAAGGCCGGCTTCGACGACTTCGACGGCGTCTCCGGGGACTCGATCGCCTCCGGCAAGGACACCTTGAACCTGCCGTTCGTCGAGGACAGCTTGAAGTCCTCGGTGAAGAGCTCGCCGTTCATGAACGCGAGGAGCGCGTCCCGCAGCAATCTGAGCCAGCTGTCGATCGGCAACAAGTCGGCCAGCCCGAGGAATTCCAGCAAGAAGAGCTACGTGGGCAGCCCGAACTCCTCGAAGCTGGCGAACCCGGATTACGAGAACGGCAGCCCGGAGGTCCTCTTGGCGGCGGAGAAGCGGGAAATGGTGCCGTTGAGGGTCGACTTCCCCTCCATCGAGGCCGTCGACGTGGACGGCCCCGGGGTCGAGACTAAGGAGCCGGTCAGCCCGGCCGAGTACGCGAACAAACCGGACACCCTGAACAACGGGTACATCGGCAGCACGACCACGTAGTCTTAACGCGCTCGCGGCGGCGAGCTCGTCGCGGCTCGCGCTCCGAGGATCGAGGACCGATGCCCGAAGACCGTTCCAGACCGCCGAACGGCGGAAGAACAAGAGGTCGCCGGTGTTCAGGGATCATCGCGGAGGGCAGTGTCTGCGAGACGAAAGTGCGTTTCGGACTCTAGCCGTTTCACCGAAACGGTCGCGTGCTTTCCCGAACGATGATTCGATCGGCGATGCGGCGGCGTCGCGTCGCCGATCCGCCGCGAGATCCGTCGCCGATCTCGCTCCAGCCCAGCGGGCACGCGGCACCGATGCCCGTGCCGGATCCGAAATAGATCTTCGACTTCGTTGCGTCAATTGCTAGCGCGTGAGATCCTCACGGAATGCCGTTCGTTCATGTTACCTGCCCGCGGATAGCGATTTAGAGCGGAAAGTAGGTGCGTGTACAGGCGGAGAAGAGCGGATTGAACGAACGGAGTTCGCGTCCGATTCTGGAGCAAGGTCGTCCGCCGTCATTCCGTGACGATTTGATCGGTAGATGGTTGATTAGTCGAATCTCCGGGATGGTTAACCGGTTCCGACTTAACCTTGATCGAGGCTCGCACGACGACGGTTCCCGTTCGACAACGGGAACACCGTCCTCTGATCGAACGATAGATTCTCTTTTACCCACCTGGGCAGCCGTCGAGGTCCGTACGAAGCGACCGGGTTTTGGATCTCTCTGGGGAGCTTCGCTCGCGGTTACCCAGGTTCAGCAGACACTGCCTTTTTAACCAGACTCGCGGTATACAGACGGAGAGTTCCCCGACCAATCGGATAGGACTATGGATCCGCGGGGCCAGCGGCGTTGCTGGCCCCGCCGGCTTAATCGACAGGGTCTCGCCGCGTCGAAGATTTGTACGCCGGTAATTCGGCTGCGTCGCACGCGCGCCGACGCTGGCCGATCCTCTCGTTGAAACGGCGTTCGCGTGCCAACGTCGCTCAAGTTCGGCACGGCCGGTTCTTGACGCGGAGTTTCAAGCGCGGACAGACGAAGGCTGACTTTCCTTCTCGTTGCGGAACTTCTCGAGGCAGATAAGAGTCCGCAACCGGACAATTTCGCGCTTGCACCCGCGCTGGTCCCGGCGCTTGGCCGCCACGTTTCGAAGGTTTCGCGGCGACCGCGAGAGGATCGGCCGGTCCAGGAGCCGTGCCCACGGAAAGCATGTTCCGTTGTATCGATAATAATTGACAGCCTCGGCGAACCGAGGTGGCAATTAGGCGTGCAGAAGCGCGCGCCTCGGGGCTACGATTTTATATTTTCCAAGAATCATCTCGCCTAGCTGCCACCACGCACGAGCCTCCAGGCTTCTTCGCGAGTACTATTATTGCGGCTAGATTAAATCAATCGTCGATCGTAGACGGAGACGTTACGCGCGCGACCGCCTGTAAGCCCCGTTCGGGCAGTTCGTTCGCGGTAGAAAGTGCGGAGAGCGTCGGCGGATATCTCCTCGACTAATTGTGCGTCTCGCGAAGCACGAGACCAGGCTTCTGTGTTCGATCTAACGGCGTCGTGCTCTCCCCGTCGATTAAAATCGAGCCGGACCCTTTCGCTCCCGAGACCAGCTTCGTGTTGATCGCTCGAATCTTCGATCCGATTGCTCCGACGCGCGTTCGATCGCGTGGCTCGAACGTGTCTCCAAGCCGCGATCAACTCGAGAGAGAGAGAGAGAGAGAGATCCGGTTATTTCCTCTGTAAAATACTTCTCCTAGTTTTCACGTCCGAACTTTTGTATACTTGATTTGGACGAGGTTCGCCGAGCCACCGCGGTCCGGAGAAGCGACGATCCGCTTGCACAGCTTCTCTCACCCGATATCATCGGACACATTCAACGGAGTCAATCAGATCTGGATCGAGCCTTGAATTACCTCTGTAGCTCGAACGAAAGGGTCAACGCGATTTATCGACTGCCAGGCGAAAAGAACGAAGAGTCGGTCGCGCCGTCTCCGCCTCGATTCCGCTCGGCGGTCGCGAGCAGCCTCGTGTCCCGGGCCGCGTCCCCGGAAAGTTCTTCACACATGTTCGATCGTGCAATAGAGGGTGTATTGCGGATAAATTGGTGCTAAAACGCGGACCAGCCGGACACCGGGGACACGAGGCTGTCTCCTCCCGGAGAGCGGGAAAAGCGAAAATAATTCTGAAGCGTCCGGAAGCACGGTGGTGTTGTCACGCTTCCGAGTAGAGAGAACGTAGACTGGTTGTTTCTAGCACGACGGTAGCGATCGTCGAGGATCGATCGAGCAACAAAACGGATCCGGACGCCCGGTTCGTGCGGCGTTACCGCGACGCTACGGGGGCGTCCGGGCGCACAGTCGCGTCGAGAGCTAGCGTCGGGCACACACGCGAGAGGAGAGAACACGATGCCACGAGCACCAGCAGCACCAGCAACATGCGGCAAGCAGCTGAGTCTAGACGTAAAGAGCCTCTAACACAAAGACTGATTAGCTAAACCCATTTTATTAACGCCCGTATTTGCTGAGTAAGTTTAACGTTATCGAATCGAAATGGTAGAAGTTCCACATTTACATATGTATACATGTATGCACGCGCGTACCCGCATGCATATGTGCGTATATATATATACATATATATGTACATACGTACATACATACATACATACATACATACATACATACATACATACATACATGCAGTAATGTCTCTCTAATTGACGCTCGGATTGTCTACGAAAGTGGACGATTTTGGAAGAGAAGATACGATTGTTCGAGTCTTGTGGCTCGTTTTTTATAGCTATCGATTGTCAACGACTATAAAGACGAGTTGCGAGGCTCGAGCAATCGCGTCTCCTCTTCCCAAACTGTTCATTTTTGTGCATAACCTGAGCGTCAGTATGGGAGACATTACTGTACATACATACAGTAATGTCTCCTTTACTGACGCTCAGATTCTCCACCAAAATGGATAATTTGGGAAGAGAAGATACGATTAAAATTGTGGACAACTTATAACTATAAAAATAATAATCGTATCTCCTCCTCCCAAATTGTCCATTTTTGTGCGCATTCTGGCCGTCAATTAGAGAGACATTACTGTGCATACACACGTACAGTAATGTCTCTCTTATTGACGCTTAGATTGCGCAGAAAAATAGACAATTTGGGAATAGAAGATACGATTAATTCGAGTGTTGCACCTGGTTTTACAGTTACGAATGATCAACAACTATAAAAACGAGCCGCAAGGCTCGAATAATCTCGTATCTCCTCTTCCCAAATTGTCGAATTTCGTGCACAGTCCCAGCGTCAATTAGAGAGACATTACTGTACACACATTCTCTCATCTTCTCTCTCTCCGTGAAGGCCATTCTCTCCTTCCTCACCTCCGTCTATTCTGTTTTTCGCGGCCATCTTTTCTACGTGGACCGCGCGCACCGTTTCTTTCGCTGTCGCTTTCTCGCGCGTAAGCTCGCACACCGTTCTAAAAAAAAAAATCGATTGCGACCCTCGTACGCGTTCACCGCCAACGCGATTCCTCGCCGATCATTGCAACAGCTGCAACGATTTTCATCGCGAACCATCGCATCGCTCTCGACAACTTCTCGCGGCTCCCGCGGGACAGATTTTTAATGCAGTATTCGAACGACGTTTTTTCATGCATTCTCATCTCACTCCAGGTTAAATGAAGCCTCTCCCGCGCTCTCGAATCGACTTGATTTCTCCGCGTTGAGCCTCGCGTACGAGGGTCGAGAAGACAACGAAGTAATTCTCACTCGTCGACGAATCGACATTCTCACCTACCCCCTCTTTTTCCGCCCAGGAACCGCCCCTTTCCGCCGACGAATTCGCGAGCGAGTCCTATGAAAAAAATACTCTCGACCATGGATAAAAACGATCGCGCACGAAACTCGTCTTTCTTCTTCTTCTTCTTCGTGCTCGAACGTGTCGTGTTCCTCGGATTTCATAGAGTCGTCGCAGTCTGCGGGGCAACAGGTGGCAGGAAATTTCGAGGCTTGTTCCCTTCAAGAAAATGCTGGAGCGAGAGGGAGAACGAGAGAGAGAGAGAGAGAGAGGGAGAGAGAGGAAGCTTAATAACTTTAAAAGCAGGCTAAAACCGCAAGTTTTTAGCTTGCACCCTTTAGCTCGGCTTCGGCACCCTCCGCGCTTCCCCCCACCTGTTGCCGAACACCTAATTGCGATTCACTCGGTTCATTTCGATGTTCCCGCTGCGTAGATTCGCCGGTCCGAGGCGCAGGGAGCGAGGAGCTTCGAGGCTTCTTCTTCCCCGACTTCCATGACCGACGCGACCCAGAGAGACAATACCGCTTTCGTTGCGCTAGAATCTCCGAGCTTCTCCGCGCAGCTTCGCGAGCCATCGCGACAGGGACGGCGATCGCGCGGCGAACCTAACGATCGAACTATTTTATCTTCTCCATTTTCTAACGCTTCACACATTACACTACGATAGGTGGTAGCGAACCGAGAATCGTACAAACGCGAGCTCGCCATTCGACGAAACCGAGACTGCGGCCGCGCGCTCGTTTCCCGCTGTTGAGCCGTCGATAGAGAACGATTTAATCGATTTAAACGACTTGATCTATAGTAGAATGCTGTAGTAGAATTTTCGTTGTACGCCACGTGTCCACGTCGCGACAATTTCGAGCCGTAATCTCGAAGCTTCTGCAAAATTTTGCTCGAAACTCGCCATTTTTTCTCAAGACTTCTTTTGCAACTGTAACGATTAATAACGATTAGTCGAATTTTTATAGCTCTTCATTTAGCTTCTTATAGCTCTCACAGTGTGTCAGAACATTGTTAAATTTCATCGTAATACGATTTCGTTTATAATTGCAACGACCGAAGCGTCGTCGAATTTCAACGCGATTTCGATTACAGTAACGTCTCCCTAATTGGCGCCGAAATTGTGCAGAAAAATGGACAATTTATAGAAGAGGAGATACGATTATTCGAGCCTCGCGACTCGTTTTCATAGTTGTCGACAATTCGTGACTGTAAAAATGAACCGCGAGCCTCGAACAATCGTGTCTCCTCTTCCTAAATTGTCCAATTTTTGTGGACAATCTAAGCGTCAATTAGAGAGACATGTACAGCTACGACGATCGAGACTAGCAGACTTATATCCTCTCATTCCCTCGCAGATACTATCGATTCTCGAGTTCGAGCGAAGCTCATTTTAGCCGGCAGAGCCTCGACGGATCGCCGAAATCTCGGTCGAACTCGTTTCGTTCGATTTTTCTCACGTTTTAAAAGTGAGACCTGAAAACCTCGCACGACTTCGGTCGACGAACGGGTTAGACGAGCGCGACGGCCCTCGCCATGAGCATACACGACGAAGGGAGCTCCGTAGAGGGGTGGATTCGCGTGGGCGTTCTCTAATAGGTCCTCGGGAGACCGTGTCCGCGGTGCAAAAGTCATCGAAGAATTTTCGAACGGGCGACGAAGGCGCGGATGTTTAAGTCGGGGACGCTCTGCAATGACGCTCGCGTTGTTTCCGGTGCAGGATATCAATCTCTGGCCATGTGACCTTCCATCGGAAGGATCGGAGTCGTTCTCCGTGTCCTTTACGATCGAGACACCTTCGATTTAAAATTCTCATCTCCCCGGTTTTTCAATGAAAAAGTCGAACATTCCTGCTTTCGCGTGATCGCTCTCTCTCTCTCTCTCTCTCTCTCTCTCTCTCTCTCTCTCTCTCTCAGCGAAGATCGGAGTTTAGAATCACAGTGGCGTAAGTGACATTTTTGGATATGTTCACTCGTGTCTTGAAATGTAATCTATACATGCCAAATAGTGAAATAAATGATAAAGTAAATTATAAATCAACGCAGCTCTAAATCATCTTAACAATAAATAGCCTTAAAGTTACCTTAACGATAAATTACCTCAACAATAAATTATAATTAAACGTTGATTTATAACTTAAAATTTAAATTACAATTTAAATTTTAAATTATAAATCAACGCAGCTCTAAATTACCTTAACAATAAATAGCCTTAAAGTTAGTTAGCTTAACGGTAAATCGCCTCAAGAATAAATGATCTTAACAACAAATTTGTCCACTAATACGTACATACAGACGTTCTAAAAACATAAAACACTCCTTGTTTCCCACGGTCAGGAAATTGTGACTCACGCCACTGTGATTCTAACCCGCTCGATTGTTCTCTACGTTTGGCCGCGCGATCGAAAACGGCGAAGAAAGGAACACCGAACGAAATTGTCGGAGCACTTCGGCCGACTCTTTGCGAGCCTAGAGGTCATTGCCGAACGTTCCCGATCCGAACGATCGGGGATCCGCGACGACTTCGTCGCCGATCGGCGACGATCCCGCGACAATTTTCTCGGATCTCGAACGATCGTTGGCGATCGAGGTCGCGCGATCGCTCGAGTACTTATCGTCTTTGACCACGGCTGGAAGCTTTTTTTCTCTGTCCTCCGCAGCTCTCGCAGTCTCGCTTAGCGTAAGATTCGTCCCCTCCCGCGTCCCGGGGGAGCCCACCCTCCGGGACACCATCCCTGTTCTACATTTAGCCCGTCGAAGGATTTCACGGACCAACGCGAACATTCTCAACGGCGCCTAACCGCTCGACGCGATCGACGTAATTTTATTCCATTCGGCTCGGGGCTGAATTCAGCTTCATCTCGAGCTCGATTTCTCTGGCGAACTGTTCCGGGCAAAAAATGATTGATTAGTCGCTAAAGATCTTAGATCGCGAATTGTTGAATTGTCGCGGGTCGTTTCATGGAGAAACGGAACAACTCGTTTCGGCGGCCGCGAAGTTTCTCTCTTCTGCGAGATCGGAGAGAGAGAGAGAGAGAGAGAGAGAGAGATATGACACCGTTATCGGTCGCGTTGTTCATGTATTTTACAAATTCGCACGTGCTGTAATCGCGCGGGAACGCGCGACACGGCCGAACGTGTCCGCGTTGATCCGTGGAGCCTGTTTATTGTGGCGCGCGCGCCGCTCTTGTATTATAAAACAATGTGAAGCCTCGCTCGTATTCTGAAGTATTTAGTGTAACACGGATAAACAGTTAACGCTTAGACCGTATGCATACTCTGTACGCGCCCGTGGACAGGCCGCGCTTCGAGAACGACGCTTTCGTCGCCCGAGAGCCGATACGGGAACGAGCATCGCTGGGCGACGTCAGCGTGCTATACGGAAATTGAAAGACGGTCGATAATCGGTCGGAGACGCCAGCCTCTAAAACTGACCGTCTCTTCGTTTCTGCACAGTGCTTCGTAGACGCGACGCGTCTCCTCCGTAGTGTCGCGCACGTGGGCGGGCGGCGACCGCGCCCCACGGGCCGGCGGCTCGCGGTACTGGCCGGCGCCTCGCGGCGGGAGGAGGGACGGGGCGTGGCCAGGCGCGACGCTACGGAGGGAACGCGGTATTCGACGGACGAGGCGGCTCTCGGGGAAGGCTGTTCGTTCGCGGACACCTTGTGCACGCGCGCAGAACCGCCGGTATGCGTAAGGCGCTCTATGATTAACCAGAAAAAATGTTTCCTACGAAGCGACGAGTTCTCTCTATATCATTAAAAAAAAAAGCGGCTCGTGGCTATGAGAAGAAGTTTCTTAGGCCTATATAGTTTTGAGATCGTGTAATATATAATACGTATACACGTATACATTACACGTGCGCGTGCCTATATACATTACACGCGTACTGCGTGCTCGCGCGCGCCCGCGTGTACGCGTAATGTATACCTGTATACGTACACATATACGTGTATGTATATTAAGGACCGAAGAGGAAGAATCAGGTGTATCGAGGAGATACGCGTGGGCGAACGAGGAATGCGTGTGGCGAGTGCGCGCGTGTGTGAATGTGTCCGACGAGAAAACGATCGGCTGTAACGAATACGCGCGTCGATTCGCGGAACGTTGCCCCGCGACTCGCGGGCGCGAACGGTCACGTCGGCAGCGGGCCTCGCGAAGCCGACCAACACGAAATTCGACGACTATGCCGGGAGCTCGGACGACGCCACAATCGGCGGTGACCGCCGCGAAGAGACGTCCGCTGCCGCGCGGCCGAGAGCGTTCGCGCGCCGATTCGCGCGGGAGGGCTGCTCGCGCTCGCCCTAAATCGTTAAGGCGGGTTGACGCGCGCATCGATTCGAGGCGGAACGCGGATCGGACGATCGCTCGGAGCGGCCTCATCGAGCGTAAAGCCGCGTTCCCACGCGTGAAAGCGATCACGCGAGACGCGGCCGGGGCTCTCCTGTCACGGTTCGAGCGATCGTGGCTCGGGCCCCGACGCCGCTCGGGGCCTCCGAGCGGTCCGCTGCCACCCCCGGCGTGCATCAGGGCCTTCCGTCGAACCTCTCGGCCGGTTTCGTGCGACGAGAAACTCATTCCTCGCGACGACGGGACGCGTCGAACCGCGCGCGAACGGTCCGCGAAGCTGTCCCGTTCTTTTAAGTTCTCCCCCCCTCCTCTCCCCGACGTCAACGGTCGTTTTTCGCGAGCGATCGAGCAAACCGAAAACCCGTTCTTTCCCGTCCCCTCTCCTCCTTCTCTTCCTCCTTGCCCCCTCCGAGATCAATTAGCTTGTAGACGCGCGACATAACCCGGCGGAGAACGCGGTAGATAGTTTAAGGTACGATTACACGCGTCGAGGACTGTCTCCTCTTGTTCCTATTCCGTGTCGTTTCCTTCGTTTCTCATTCATCTTTCTTTTTTCATTCGTAGTTCCCCGCGGTTTTCTTTTCTTTTCTTTTTTCCTTCTTTTTTTTACACTGTCGAAAGCCTGCGATTCGCGCGCGCGACACCGGGCTCGTCGCACAGGCTCGCGGCAGAGACACAGAGACGCACGCGAGCAACCTCAGATTTCCTCGCGACATCCGCGTTTCTAGGGTTAGGCGACACGCGCTGGCCGCCTCGTCACCGGCCCCGCCGATCGATCCCGCGATGGAGAATCTCGATCGGGAGCGAGAACGAACGTTCTCCGAACGATGGGACGCGGTCGATTGAGATTTGTTTTCACGTTAATTTCGAAGGGAGAACCGGAATAGTCGCGCGTCCGGTTCCAGTTTCCGCGCGAATTACTGTACAAAGCGTATGTAAGAGATCCGACGAATTTCGCGATCGATATTCCCTGGGCGGAAGTTCGACTCGAGAGAAATCGGTTGCTTCCCCGTCGTTCCCTTTGACTCTATTTTCCGCGCGGTTTCGCGTTGTTTTTGCGGCGCCGTTGGCGCGCCGGCCACAGGCGTGATCACGCGCGCTGCGTTCGAGAGCCCCGGCGCAAAACTCGGCGGCACTTCTTCCTTCCGGCTTCGCCATCGGGGACCGCGAACGATCGTACAAAATATCACTTCCGTTTCCGACGCGTCTCTCGCCACGGTTCGCTTCGTTTCCGGTTTACGTTTCCTGCCGTTCCGCGGCCCGTTCGTTCCCGACCGCCCACTGCCCGTCGACCGGCCGCCTCTTTCAGTTCTCTGTCCAGAAACCAAGCAAAAGAACGCGAACCCCTTCTCACAGGACTGCTCAATACTAGATTGCTCAAGCTCCGTGCCCGATCTGCGGACAACGGGGAGGACCGTCCCCGTCGGATCGCAAGACGGCATCGCGGTGCACAAAAAGACAGAAGAACAATGAATTTCAACGAAGACAGAAGTACAGCGTTTTCGCTCTCCAAGTACGGGCGCTCCGGATTGCTCGTCGCGGGCGGAGCACCACAGGACGGGCGGACCGCCCCGAGTGGGCGTGGTCTCGCCGCCGTCCCCGTGGGGCGTGGCCTAGTCGCTCTCGCCCTCGCCGGAGCCAGAGCAACGCTCCGCGTGGGCAATCCGTGCCCGTGCTTTTAGGCGATCTCTCTATTTTCTCTCTTTCTGTCACCGTTTCGCGGTACTCTCTCTCTCTCTCTCTCTCTCTTTCCCTTTCTTTCTTTCTTTTTATTTCTCTGCCAACGTTTTCGCTCTCGTTTTCGCGTTCTCGCTCTGTCGTTCTCGTTTCGGTCCACCCTCCGACAGTTCCGTGTACCAGGGCCTCGCGGCGAAACGGACATTTCCTTTCCGCGTGCAGTTTTAGTCGCGCGGCGAAACCGCGCCCCCTTAGACGGTGAACGCCGACCTACTTCCTCGGAGAAACCACTAATTTTTATAGGGATCTTGTAGCGAGGTTTTTCTACGCTGAACGTATTTTGCATAAGGACAAAAGCAAGAGTCGAGAGATATTTTAAACTAATCACGTATTGTTATAACCCGACTGTTAGAATTACCATAATTCTTAGTATTGTTGCGTTGAGCCCGATCGACAGAGAAAGTTTGACGGACGCAAGCCTTTCTCCGCCCTCGTCCTCTCGTCCTCGCCCTCTTCCCGTCCCCGTCACCTCACCCTCCCCCCTCCTGTCCTTCTCCCCGAGAACCCGCGCGTTCGTCCAAGAAAACGCGAACTTCATTTCCCGCGATCCATCGCGAACGATCGGCGAGATTCCTCTCCCGCGATCATTCGCCGAATTATTCCGTCGTCCGACGCGCACGCGCGCGCGCTCGCCGCGCGAACGATCCTCGCCGGATCGTCCAATTTACCGGCGATCGATCGGCGCCGATCGCGGATCGTTCGGGCGAAGAAAACAAAACAGTCGCGCCGCTCGCGAACCGCCGCCCGATTTTTCCCGCGGCGGAAAAACACGGGCCGCGCGAAGCGACCATTGATGATGACTTTGTTCGTAAGACGGGTGAACGTTTTTCCTATTATTTATTTTTTTTTGTATATACATTATTGTCGTATTTATTTGTCAATAAAGAGCTTGCGAAACGCGGACGCCACGGAGTTTCATCTCGAAATCGCCTACGTTCCCCCCCTTGACCGTCACCCCGTCCCTCGTCGCAGAAAGTAGCGTAACGACGACGGTTTCCATTAATCTCTGGAATCGGACCCGAGGCATGACGGGTCCGGCGAATACATCGTTTCCGCTGTTTTAAGGCAAACCTATTAATTAATTGGCTTTCATCTTGCCGTTCGCCGGCCGTCGATTCGTCGGCCGGTGTTTACGGCACGCTTTGATAGCGGAATAGCATTATTCCCGCCTCTCCTCGCTTTGCTAATGGTTCCTCGCGCCGACTCTCTATGTAGGTGTCGATAGAAAGTTGTGCACCGAACTCGCGCGGTCGCGCAGATGTCCACGTTTCAACGAAGAACGAAGATCTCGTCGGCAAAGCGTGTTTCCATGGTTATCGGCAAGGATATGCAGACAACGATGAGAGATGCAACAAGGGGTAAAGATCTGGTGGACTGCATTCAACCCCGGACACACGAGTCGCCGGACACTTATTTTATTTTGGGGAAAATGATTGTTGGAGCGCGCGTGCACTTCAACCCCCTAAACACGAGTCGCCGAACGCTGTTTTTATTTTAGGGAAGATGATTGTTGGAGCGCGCGTGCAATTCAACCCCGGACACACGAGTCGCCGAACGCTCATTTTATTTTAGGGAAAATGATTATTGGAGCACATGTGCAATTCAACCCCGTATATACGAATCGTCGAACGCTGATTTTATTTTGGGGAAAATGATTATTGGAGCACATGTGCAATTCAACCCCGTATATACGAATCGTCGAACGCTTATTTTATTTTGGGGAAAATGATTGTTGGAGCGCACGTGCAGTTCAACCCCCTAAACACGAGTCGCCGAACGCTTATTTTATTTTAGGGAAGATGATTGTTGGAGCGCGCGTGCAATTCAACCCCGTATATACGAATCGTCGAACGCTGTTTTTATTTTAGGGAAGATGATTATTGGAGCACATGTGCAATTCAACCCCGTATATACGAATCGTCGAACGCTGATTTTATTTTGGGGAAAATGATTATTGGAGCACATGTGCAATTCAACCCCGTATATACGAATCGCCGAACGCTGATTTTATTTTGGGGAAAATGATTTTTGAAGCGCACGTGCAATTCAACCCCGTATACACGAGTCGCCGAACGCTTATTTTATTTTAGGGAAGATGATTATTGGTGCATATGTGCAATTCAATCCCGTACACACGAGTTGCCGAACGCTTATTTTATTTTTGGGAAAATGATTGTTGGAGCGCACGTGCAATTTTCTCGAATCATTTGATCGCTTAATTTTGATAATAATTTTGTTATCATTATAACGTATACACTTTGCAGTTGTGTCTGTACTTAAAACAATTCTTTTACGTGTAGAATCCGAAAAAATGCACGCAATTTGTGCATAACTAATCTGTCATTCCGAGGAATTCGTTCTATTAGGAATTCAATTTATAGGATTATAATTAAATAAAACAATTAACTAATCAACAAAAGTCGTCTGACGCGGATCAGAAAATTGGGGAGGCCAGACCTTTTTATTAGATTTTATGCGTTTATGATAAAATTAGGTGGTTGCAATTTAAAATATAAGATTAAAAGTATCTGAACATGTAAATGTCTTGTTCTTAATCATTTAAGGTGATTAAAGAAGAAATTAACTTACTATTTGCAGTTTCTATTTGTTGAAACTGACGTAGACAATTTTTATTTTGAATAAAAATCCGCGGTCTACTCATTATTATAATATCATTATTATTATTATTATATCACTATTATTATCATATTTTTCGGATCAATAATTCTACATTTAAGCACACGCAACAAGAATCAGCGATAAAATAGATCGCTATAATAATCATTTACCTCGAAATAAATAAGCGTCCGGCGATTCGCTTTCTGCTCACTTCAATCTTACATCGGAACTTCGATATTTTCCTCGATCTTTACTTTTCAGATTATCGATAATCCCACGTAACAACGACGATTACATCTTACACCGTTCCATCAATAGATTCATCGAAAATAAGAAGGAACTTAACAGTCGATATTGACTTCAAATAGCCGAAGTTCTACCAGAACGAGCGGACGCGGCAAAGGACGCGGAACATCGGAGCGTACCGGTGTTCGACAAAAGCAGCCTCCTTCTGCAGATTCAAAATTGCATCAGCCCATTTGCCAGGAGAAATCCGCGGCGTCGCGTGTCGTCCGGCAAAGTTTCATTTATAGAGCCGCGGTCCGCGCGTTGAGCGCGCGATCGTTATTCAGCGGCGACAGGTCGCGTCGCTCAGGAGCGTTCACGGTTCACTTTGAAAATTTTCCGGCTGTCACGGCGCATTGTCGGAGCCGTCATTAGCCTGTTTCGCCGCTTTCCACGAACCTCGGGGTGCCGGTCGCGCAATTATCCGGCTACAATGCCGGCGCGACGCCGCGCCGCGACGTTTTTCGAGCGGAACTTGCCCCGCGTCCCGCTAGAAAACTCCTTTTCGGGACGCGCGGAGGAACGATCCTCCGAACGATTATGTCCGCGGGGCCCGCCTCGTTTCGCAACGTTGTCGATTATCCTGGCCGGGGCCACCGCGGGCCTGGAAACTCGCGGGATCGCGCGCGGCTTTCATGGCAAGAGGAACGCCGCGCGCGGAACGTAATTGGAATCTCCTCCGTTCGGGGTCGCGCTGGAAAGCGGCGAATCGCTCGGGATTTTTCAGGGAATTCTTTTTCGTTCGCCAGTCGCTTTCACTGTCGCCCTCGCCGCCATCCGAGTGGAAAGTGCTCTCCCGCACGCAGTTCCAACGCGTTTCGAAGGGGTCCCACGTTGGGCCTCGTTCGTCAAACTTTCAGGATCGTCGGCCTGCCATTGTCCAAATGGACAATTTGGGAAGAGGAGATATAGTTATAAATTATCAACAATTATAAAAGCGAGCCGCAAGGCTCGAACAATCGTATCTCCTTCTCCCCAAATTGTCCAGTTTTGTGGACAATCTGAGCGTCAGTAAGGGAGACATTACTGTACAGTAATGCCTCTCTAATTGACGCTCGGACTGGCCCACGAAATTGGACGATTTGGGAAGAGGAGATACGATTATTGGATCCTTGCGACTCATTTTTATAGTTACCGATTGTCAACAATTGTAAAAACTAGATGCAGCGCTCGGACAATCGTATCTCCTCTTCCCAAATTGTGCGCAATCTGAGCGTCAGTAAGGGAGACATTACTGTACAGTAATGTCTCTCTAATTGACGCTCGGACTGGCCCACGAAATTGGACGATTTGGGAAGAGGAGATACGATTATTGGATCCTTGCGACTCATTTTTATAGTTATCGATTGTCAACAATTGTAAAAACTAGATGCAGCGCTCGGATAATCGTATCTCCTCTTCCCAAATTGTGCGCAATCTGAGCGTCAGTAAGGGAGACATTACTGTACAGTAATGTCTCTCTAATTGACGCTCGGCTTGATCCGCGAAATTGAACAATCTGGGAAGAGGCGATACGATTGTTCGAGCCTTGCGACTCGTTTTTATAATTGTGGACAATTTACAACTATAAAAATAAACCGCAAGGCTCGAACAATCGTATCTCCTTCTCTCCAAATTGTCCAGTTTTGTGGACAATCTGAGCGTCAGTAAGGGAGACATTACTGTATTCTTTCAGGGGAGCAACTACCACGAACGGGACGCTTTTCTTTCGGACAAGAAAGATCGAAAAATCGAGTCAATGAGCGGGACTGGGATTCGACCGCTCGTTGGCTGGGCCGCCTAGCGCCAGCCGAGCTCGCCTCTCATTGGTCAGCGTTTTTCGTTGATAACTCGTTAACGATGCCTCGGAGAACATTTTTGTAAAGGAAAAAGTTACTTCAAATGACCCCAGGAACCTCCCGTTTCCGGATTGCGAGACCTTTTCGGGACACCCCTGTATATATTAACCCTTTGCACTCGAGTGGCGACTCCGAGGCACCGCTAAAAAATGTTTGTGTCACATTTCAGAAATAATTCATACATCAATAAAATTTAGATTTGAGAAATTGTTACAAGCATAACTGTTGTATAAGTCACAAGACTCAATTTCGCACGCGTAAAATGCGCTCTGTCATATATAAAATAGAGACAGCGTAGATCAGAAAAATTATTTTAGATTTACAGTTAAAATGGCTTCGAGTGCAAAGGGTTAATATAAATATTTTTCTCGCAGCTTCAACCAATTCCGAGATATTTCCGGCTTTTTCCTGCTGCAATTCCTGATGCTAGAAAAATGTCTCCATGCGAAATTTTTAGATAAACTTCAACCATATATTACAATAAAAATTACACGAGGTTTGAATAAATTCAATCTCGACGTTGTTATAAAATGTTATACATTGGATTCGGTGGTTCCAGTGTCAAATATCAACCGTCTGCTAATTTTCGTCGCAAATGCACAAAAAACCGCAGAGAATAACCGCATAAATAACACAGGAACTGCGTCGAATGGCGCGTTAGATTGAACTTTTTAATCCTTCTCTATGTTGTTTATTTTCTTTATTTCGTAATAGAAAAATTTGCCGCGTCTCGGTCGACGAATATAAAGTTCAGCACGTCGTTTCCTTCGAATCTTTTCGGGATCGCACCGATGCAACACAGCGATTGTGCGCTCCCCGTCGAAAGTTGTGTTAGGTAAGTACAAATATAGACGTTAAGCCGTTTTACGTAAACGTGATCGCGCGCCGTTGCATTACTCGGCTCGATCCTCTGCTGATTTCATGTCAGAGACATTCGCGTTGACGCCGGTTTTTCTTTATTTTAGACGAGCATCCGAGGCGATCTGTCTCTGTCCCGTTCGAATCGGATAAACAAGAGATGAGTTATTACCATTGTGCCGAGACAAAGGACCAGACCAGCGATTCGGTCGATTGTTGCAGTACGTGTAGCGGATACTGCCAGTCTCTGTACCTAAACAGCAGGTGTCTACTTTAATTTACAGAATGAAGTCGTCGGATGAATCGTCAATTGTTCTGCAATTGCAACGACACTGTCTGGCCAGTGATCCCGACTCACAAAGAAACTGCCATTTATGGTCATGTCGGGACTACTATCTGCGAAGCCGTCTGCAAGAGCAGGATAATTACTGAATGGTTTTGCGAAGTTGTATTGATATCGTTACGCGGTCTCCTTTTATTTTTTTTTTTCGTTACAGCCTCCGCCTTTATTATATTGAGATTATTTAAAAATTATTCTGTTATATATATTTTTATTATTATATATATTTTTATTTATTATTATATATATTTTTTATTATACAGGGTGTTTCGTCTAATCGAGTACAGTCGTGATACGAATGAGAAAATGTGTGGCCCGATTTAAAGAAATCAAGTTGACCTTGAAGTCTGCTCCGCTATTGTATGAATGAAAAAATTATTAATACTACTCACGACATCTCTTTATGCTGAACAGCTTTTGTATAAATATTTTTTTCGCAGCATCAATCCATTCCGAAATATTTCACTGTGCTCGGACGAAACACTCTGTATATATATAAATATTCAAGCAAAATGCGTTAAACAATATTTTGAAAATAAAAAAATAAATGTTTCAAAGTGGCACAAATGTCAAGTGATTATCAAGGCGGAAGAAAAATTTCAATGCATCAAAGATTTACAAATGTGTACTGAACGAAAAACACAGAAAAAGAGTGCGTTCAAAATATACTAAAAATATTCTGTCAATATGAAAACGTGTATGTTGACTGCTTTGTAAAATGAAGGAGGCCTTGCAAAGTATTCAAAACAATGTTACACGTTTTATTCGATTATCTCAAGTATATAAGTTACGTTATTCTTGTACCTGTGCCATCATTTATTTTAAACGAATTTATTAATATACAAATTAATTTTACACTGATTTCTCGTTCTATCTTTGTTTATATAAATAAAATAAATAACCAGATCTTTCATTTCTTTGCTGGCAATGCAGTTCGTTTGGTAACAAAAATGTGCAAGTAACAAGAAAAAGTGCATTTATCGTACATGCATTGCACTGTTGTCTCCACTGGTCTCCAAACGATGCGACCATACGATTCTCTCTGTCATCCGAACCGCGAGAAGAGCACGATGGAAACGCAACCGTTTACACGAACGAGGTTCGACCGTTCTTCGAAAATCGTGATTCGACGATCATTTTGGGGAAAGGCAGCAGAGCGCGCGCGCGCGCCGCACGAAAGACGCTAACAGTTTTAACAGCGATTTCTCGTTTTGCGGCTCGTGATCGCGCGCACACAGACACGGTCGTTTCTGGGTGGTGTGCGAGCTGCAACCCGCTCACCGCGAGCCCGACCTCGATTCACGTTTCAAGAACGTGCGCTCCGCGCGTCACGACTCGGAATCGTCCCGACCTTTCCGATCCTCTTATTCCACGATGACGATTCCGCTCCGTCGGAACGTCGGGCTTCGAGCCCACGGATTCCATCCACGATCATCCTCCGGGGCCTAATCGATGGCCCGCTACGTTCGTCCGCGGCCCGTGAAATCCGCGCGCGAGCGCGCGCGCGGCCGCTTTTCAGCGGCCGTGTTTCCCGCCGCCGCAGTTCCGCGTGAACGACGAAACCGAGTCAGCGGGCTACGCCTTTAGAATTCCGGCCACCTGCCGGACTTCGGAACGCCGACAAGTGCGCCGGGCACAAGGTGACGAGCGATCGACGCCCGTACTTGACGTGTATGTATATACTTGAAAACGGGAGATATAGCGGTCCGCGGAATCCGCGGGCAAAGCGAACGAAGAAGAAGGTCTTCGGGGTCTAGGCTAACTGGGGTAGCGCGCCGCGGCTTCGACGTTTTACGAATTCTTCGGTGCTGCCTCGCCGGAGGGGGGGAGGGGGGAACTCGTTGCAACCGTGTGGCAGGATCCATTGTCTTCGAATTCTATGC
This sequence comes from Megalopta genalis, assembly GCF_051020955.1. Taxonomy (NCBI): domain Eukaryota; kingdom Metazoa; phylum Arthropoda; class Insecta; order Hymenoptera; family Halictidae; genus Megalopta; species Megalopta genalis. The sequence goes on along the minus strand of NC_135015.1, from coordinate 16,947,038 downwards.
CGGCACGAATTCATCGCCGCGGTCTACTTTTTTAACCCTTTGCACTCGAAGTCATTTTAACTGTGAATCTAAACCAATTTTTCTGGCTTATAGTGTTAAGTCTACCGGAAAGTTCTGTCCGATAGTGCCACTTCGAGTTTCAATCCATATGCACATGTTGATTTGAGACATATATGACTATCTATCTGTCTTTATCGTTGCATTTACACGCATGTACTTTCCTGAATAAACTGAAACAAAGATGTCTCGTGTCGTTATTAAGTGAGACGCGATCGTGAAAACGTGGCTACCGATGATAATGCCAGACCACATGCTGCTTTGGCGACTCGTCGGAAAATCGCAGAGCTAGGCTGGGAAATTCTGTCGCATCCACCGATTATCGGGGCCATTCTGATTGTTAATTTTGAAAGTGTCCTAACTCCGTTCTCGGTAAGAAAACGCATATTGTTCACTTGATAATATTGCCATTATTTTAATAGGAACTATAAATTTAACTCCTTTAGATACACTTAAGCAGTATGACTCATTAGTATCCTGTATGTATATTTTTAATTGCATCGAAACACAAACCCTTCAACATCTCAATTTAAGTATAAATGGACTTAGGCCATTTTTTCAAAATAAACGGCTCATTATTATATTATATTTGTGTAATATTGTATATATTATATTATATTATATATATATATATTTATATATACGATATTTATATCGCATCGCTGTCACTTAATTCTGTCAACGCCGCGATTACTTGTGCAATAACATAGACTAGTTACAGGTTAATACGTAATACGACAACGCGACGTACTTAAACATGTGTGTTGAACACAACCCGACATGGCGATGTTAGGCAATCGCTTCGATGATCAGTCGGCCAGGCTTTCCCAGAAATCGACAGCAATTGTTCCCGAACCGGCGCAAAAGAGAAACTACAGTAATCTCTCCCTAACTGACGCTTAGATTGTGCTCAAAAATGGACAATTTGGGAAGAGGAGATACGATTATTCGAACTCGTTGCGGCTCATTTTTATAATTGATGACAATTCGTAACTATAAAAAGAAACCGCAAGGCTCGAATAATCGTATCTCCTCTCCCCAAATTCTCCATTTTCGTGCGCAATCTAAGCGTCAATAAAGGAGACATTACTGTACGTGTGCGCGCGAGTACAGTAATGTCTCCCTTACTGACGCTCAGATTGTCCACGAAAATGGACAATTTTGGGAAAGGAGATACGATTATTCGAACTCGTTGCGACTCATTTTTATAATTGATGACAATTCGTAACTATAAAAAGAAACCGCAAGGCTCGAATAATCGCATCTCCTCTCCCCAAATTCTCCATTTTCGTGCGCAATCTAAGCGTCAATAAGGGAGACATTACTGTACACGTGTTTGTATGTATGTACAGTAATGTCTCCCTCTCTTACTGACGCTCAGATTGTCCACGAAAATGGACAATTTGGGGAAAGGAGATACGATTATTCGAACTCGTTGCGGCTCGTTTTTATAATTGATGACAATTCGTAACTATAAAAAGAAACCGCAAGGCTCGAATAATCGTGTCTCCTCTCCCCAAATTCTCCATTTTCGTGCGCAATCTAAGCGTCAATAAAGGAGACATTACTGTACGTGTGCGCGCGAGTACAGTAATGTCTCCCTTACTGACGCTCAGATTGTCCACGAAAATGGACAATTTGAGGAGACGAGACACGATTATTCGAACTCGTTGCGGCTCGTTTTTATAATTGAGAAATAATCGTGTCTCCTCTCCCCAAATTTTCCATTTTTGTGGACAATCCGAGCTTCAGTTAGAGAGAGACATTGCTGTATTTCGCGTCCAAGTGAAGATCTTCTGGACCGATTTCGACATCGCGAACCAAGAAAAATCGCCCGGAGAAACCAGGCGAGATCTCCACCGCGGTAAACACGTGGTTTGCGCGAGCAAACGTCGTCTACGTGGACGACGTGAACTGCATTCAGAGGGAGAGAGGCGGCTGTCACAACTCTTAACGGAGATGCAACCGCGTCGCGCTGTCATAACACCCAAGCCTACACCCAACAATACGCTACCCTGTCATTATATCGGGCGATCGCGTCCCAGTGTTCCAGTGTTTCGAGACACAATTCTGCGATCGCTCGTCGTGATTGCCACAGGAGGCGCACAAGCGTGCCCGTGCGAAACCGCGAACAATCCGCCATAATTCTGCCGCGTTTTATCCCGAGCGACGCGTTTACTCTTCATCGGCGCTACCGGCCGACACGATCTCGCTACTTCGCCGATCCCCGGCCGCATCTATCACGATCCGCCGTGTACCGGCGACAAATCGTCTCGGGCCTTCGTCTTCTTTTTTTTCTTTCTTCTTCTTCTTCTCCGGCCCGGTTGTTAGCGTCTCGACTGGCTGAGCGCGTGAGAGATGGGGCACCGCGCGATGGTGGTCGCGCGACAGAATGAGAAACTGTCGCAACGTTACGAGCATAATAATAGCGTGGCGTAACGCGGATTTAATTAGACCCCGGTCTCTCGTTAGAACGCGTCTGGATCGCGGGGATTCCATGGGAACGCGGCTGCACGGTGGTCGAAATCGTCGATCACGCCGGGCGGTATTCTGCCGGCCGAAAATCAGCTGGGATCGATGGATTTAGCTGTTCGCGAGGGTTTTAGCTACGTTTTGGGACGCGAGGACGGTTTTATACTAGTCGTTGGATATATCTTGTATTATTGATATGTGAACGAATTTATGAATATATCTTATATTATCTTATTTATTATGTCTGTATCATTGTTGAGTAAAAAAGATATAGTAACGATTAAAAAAATTCGTTTCTAATTTTTTATGTTGACGTTTATAGAAGACTGAGCAGAGTGGAGTACTGATTAATTACCCCCCTTAATTATACCCTGTATATTAAGTCGAGAGATAAATAACTAACTTTCTTTATCAGACATTTATTTTGTCCTTTTTTTATTTATCTGTTTGTTATTTCTATGTTATTTATTTCGAATCCTTATTTATTTAGCGAAAGCAAAATTTTTGTCCCGTTTGTCCCGTCGACTCGTAGATTTTAACCTAACCGCATCGGAAGTTATTTACGACTCGACCGAACATATTTCTGTTAAATTAATTTGAATCTTCGTCCGAAAGCTTCCGCCCGCTGTTCGAGCGTTAAGCGAACAGTTTCTCAAGTGGGGCAAACTCTTCGCAGAAAGTTCAAACAACAAAACGTATGATCATAGCGACGAGGACTTTCTCCGCGATTTTTGGAGCATTATCTCTTCAGAGAAACACAGGATATCAAGATTAAAGCGTTGCATGTACCTTCGCCAGTTACTTTCCTGCATCTTTCGCCGGTTTCTTTCTACACGAAGATAGGATGCCTTGATGACTCTGTCATCACCATCGTTCGCATCCGTTCTTAATTATTGTTATTATTCTTATCATTCTTATCGCTATTATTATTCTTATCGCTATTATTACTAATCATTATCATTATTATTATTATTATTTCCGTAACCCCAGCAGCGTTCAGGCTACGCGACGCGTTAATGCATCTTCCCTCCTCGTTAAAAAAAATTTATTACACCTCATTACTCCCTTCTATTCACTATTATTATTGTTAATGCGTCTCGTCTTTATTACGGATCCTCCAATAGCCCGAACCGTTTCCTTATTGTATCTAACCGATACCGCGATCAACCCGATTTCTTTCGCGAATCTGATACTTCCTTCAAGTTTATTGATGTAATTGCTATTCACCGTTCGCCAATTTATATTTCATATACTTTTTTTTTCTCTCGAGTCTTTTTCATATTTAAGTGTTTCTTTCAGTTTCAAGTTCTCATACTTTTTACCTGTCCTTGAACGATTGGTACATCGCTGCAACAATGGGTTTATCTCGTCTATAAATAAAATTATTATTATTATTATTATTATTATCTATTATTTTTATATTACATTATTTATTATATATTATTATATTATTATACTATTATATTATTATATTACTACATTACTATATTACTATATTACTATATTACTATATTACTATATTACTATATTACTATATTACTATATTACTACATTACTATATTACTATATTACTACATTACTACATATTACTATATTACTACATTACTATATTATTATATTATTATATTATTATGTTATTATATTATTATATTATTATATTATTATATTATTATATTATTATATTATTATATTATTTTATCATGTACGATTTAAAAATCTTCCGAAACGAGAATATGATTTCTACCATAATTTTGAATTAAAAATAGCCTCGAGTGCAAAAGGTTAAGATGCTGATAACCGATAACATTATTATTATTATAAGTACAATAAAAATAGACCAATCATCGCGTCCAATTGAATTCCAGCCACCAAGAAACATGTGACAACGGTCTCGGTTCCAACGGCCAGATTTTTCCATCCGCCTGTATCGATCGCGTTAATCACCATTGACCGGTCCAGCCGCCAGAATTTCGGCGGCGGATAAGCGGATCGGGGGCCACGGCTCGCCGAAAAGCCATATTCAAAGTTAGACGGCCGCAGAGGTGGCCTGAAAGCGGGCATGTACCGTTACTACCTGTTCCTCGAAGCGTCTCCCGTTTTATCTCCGCAGCCGTGCACGCGGAGTCGAGGAGAGAACCCGGCTCTCCTCGTCGCCCCCGTTTCCCTCCCCTCGGCCCGCACCGCCGCCCGGGCCACCCTCTTTCCGGCGGCTACTCGCGCGCGGCTAGGGCCGCGAAATTTCGGGGTCGTTAACCCCTGAAAAACAAGCCGAGTTTCCAGAGAACGATTTTTTTTTGCTCGCTGCCTGGATCGCGGCTCGATGCGGCTCGGCTCGGCAGGCTGCTCCGACGTTCTCCTTCGAGGCGGACGCTGCCATCTTATTCCCTCTTCGCGTCGATAATCAGCGTCAATAATCGGCTAGCGGTCACCGGAGTTAACGCTCTCGCCGCGAGTCGAATGTGTACGGCTTCCCGGCCGGGTATGAATCGCGACGGCGAACGATGCAAGCGGGTTATCGATGATGTGGGAACCGTGTATGGATTCGCCGATGATGAAGCTCGACGCGCTCGATGCGCGCCCGCGAGGAATCAACGCTGAAACCGACCGCGGTCGTAGTGACCGGTTTTTAATTGCACGGTACCGCAAACTCTTTCGGAGACCTCTTCGTGGGGGACGAATGAATTGCGTCATTCGAGCGAGTATTGTAATTTGTAAGCTTCATTAATGATTTTTAATTAATGTACTTTGCAAAATCTAAATGAATTTTGTCTTGTCACTTTTACGAGTGGACGGAAGATCTTTGTGGAAAATAAAAATGTCGAGCATTGGGTGATGTGATATTGGGTTATTATCGATTGTTGTTGAGTGAAAAATTTGGTACTGTGGTAATTAATAGTTCCGAGTTGTTTTTAGAAAATCGAGTATTTCATGAATCAAGGGAAAAATTTTTTGGCATTTGGCATCCTCATCCTGACGTAGTAGATTAATTATTTGTCCGTGATTGTAGATTAATTATTACAGATCGCCAAATATAATCATGACGATAATAATAATAATAGTTTAATTTAATATATAATAATATATAATAATATAGTATATAATATATAATAATATATAATAATATAGTATATGATATATAATAATATATAATAATATACAATATTATTACAATAGTATATAATAATATACAATAATAGTTTAATATATCATTATTATATCATTTATATCAGCGGAAAACATCCTTTGTTACACGGTGGAAAAGATAAGATATAAAAAGATATACGGTAAATTCTCTCCAATTGTCCCTAAGCCTGAAAACCAAAATGGACAATCATATCTCATCTTCCCAAATTGTCCATTTTTGTCTATAAAATAAGGGACAATTCAAGAGAATATACTGTATAAAGAATTAAACAAGTAAATAAATAAAGGAAAAAGAATCGTTTAAAAAATCAAATGTTTACCTGACCGCGGATTTTTATCCAATATAAACATTGTCCGCGTCAATTGCAAGACGCGGCGACTGAATAACGAGCTTCCTTTCTTTCTTTAGCCATTCTAATAGATTAAAAATAATAGACTGACATTTTCAAATTATTTTTAGCATTACTTGAAACTGCTTCGAATAATAACCTCACAATTTCCTCAGAAACGCATCAAATCCAGCAATTACTGACTCAACGTAACGAATGCTCGATTAGCGATCACGACAACCGCGAATTCGATTTCGCAAATAAATCGCAAAAACGATCGATCGATCGCCGGCAAACACTGTCACGCCAGATCGCGTACAGATTCCGACGAAGCGGTAGATCGAAGGGGCCGGATGATCATGCTCGCGGGAATTAGGCGCGGGTATTTTCGTAGCAACGGACGAAGACATCGTTTCCCAGATATCCGCGTAGAAAAGAAGCGAGGAGGAATGATACGCCGATAGGATCTCGGACAAGCTGGAGATCGTTGTCCTCGATCCGACGCTCGCGTTCGCGCTCGCGCGCGCGCGCGCATCGCCTACCGGCTGCGGCTCTCCGATCGGAAAGTCACCTGCCGCATGCCGCATGCCGCATACCTTTTGCCCGATCGCTGGAGGCGGTCGCGTCTCTCCCTCGCTCCGAGAGCCGGCGAGCCGAGCGGAGCGAGCGAGAACGGGCGAGCCGCGGCGGCCCGTGAAAAAAAGATTCGCTTTCACGAAAGTTCTCGCGGCCTTTTCGTTTTTCTGCGGCGACCCGCGTTCACCGGCCGCGCCAAGGGGCGGCGGAGGAATGCCGCGTGTAGCCGATCAAATACTTCTACTGAATTATCTTATTATCCGTGAAATATCTCTCTCTCTCTCTCTCTCCCTCTCTCTCTCTTTCTCTCTGTCAGCGCGCCTGCAGGTTCTCGCGTTTACGCGATCCCCTCGCGTAAGCCGGCGGATCGGATAGAGGAACTTCGGGAATAACGAGGAATTCCTGCGGCCAGATTTGCAAGTCAATCAACGCGACACGATCCAGGTTTAAATTTAGCTGGCTATCGATTCCGGTGGCTAGGAGGACTTTGGCGAAATTCTCGGCACGCAGCGGGGCTGCACCGTTGCTCGGCCGATCGAGGCGATCCGCAGCAGGCGCCTCGTTACAGTATTCTGGCCGAAGGTCTCGAAACGGTCCCCGGAATCGGCGATAACTTAGTTAGACCGTGCAGACTCGGCTGAATCGAGTCTTTGCCCTGGCTGCAAACCGTTCTACAGCGGTTCCGAAATCGTTGCTTCGCCAGGAACGATCTCGGAGCTTCGACTATCTCGCTTCTTCTGCGTTCAATGTCATAAGGGGGCGTTCTTTCTTCGCGAACAATGCCTGGAGTGCTTCCAGATCGCTCGTTTCTTTAGTGGCATCCTGGTTTTTTAGGTCTATAGTGCCGTAAGGGGCGTGGTTTCTTGGCGTGCGATGTTTAGAGCGCCTTGAGGGGCGTGTTTTTTCTTGAGTCATGTGCAATGCTTCGAGTGGTCTAAGGGGCGTGGTTTCTTCGCGGATAATCTTTAGAGTGCCCTGAGAGGCGTGGTCTCTTCACGTGCAATGCTTCGAGTGCCCCAAGGGGCGTGGTTTCCTTGCGTACAATGTTTAGAGCGCCTTGAGGAACATATTTTGTCTTCATGTATAATGTCTAGACTATCCTAAGAACCGTCATTTCTTTATCGTTTTTCTACAAAAGTGTCCTATCGGCATGATTTCATGGCTATTCATATCTAAAGTGTCACAAGAGGGCATTTTTTCTTCACGAACAATGCTTACAGTGTCCTAAAAGGCGTGGTCTTCCAATGCTTCGAGTGCCTCAAGAGGCGTGGTCTCTTCGGCCAAGTTCTGTTGCTCCATTTCTACAAACTACCCTAGGCACCTAATTCCATCTTTCCTCCAACATCGACTTCGCCAAACAGGGCGCGACCTTTGTCTCTCGCATCGTATAGAGCACCTCGGAGGCGTGGCCTAGTGATTAACCACGCCCAAAATGCTCCAAAAGACGTCGTATCTTCGCAGTTCTCGCGCATAGCGTTCAAGAGATCATCGATCCGTCGCCCCGTCCGTCGAAACTGTCCGAACAAGTACGTTGCCGTGTGCTCTATGCGTTAACCGTTCCAGTGGGCGTGGCCGAAGAGGCGTGACCGAAACGTGGCCCGTAGGATCCGCGCCGAAATCTGGCGTAGACGATCGTCCTCGTTAGCGGGCCGAAACGAAGCCGCGGGAAACTGTGTCTCGTGTTCGCACCTCGACTCGGCCGACCTCCAGATCCAAACAGACGATAAACTATCCGCGTATGGGATCTCGTGGAAACGGGCCAGCTGCCGCGAGCCACGCTTTCCTCGATTGTTACGTAAAGGTAGAGCCGCACGCGCGCACTCGCGCGCACATACACATCGGCGGTTCGCGTCGACGATTAGACGCGACGGGAATAACGCAGTGATTTCATCGTTTCTGCACGCCGCGTCGACGTCGCGACGCTCCCGCACACGCGACACGCCCTTCATTTCCTTTATTTTCTCGCACGCGCTGTCGCGTGTCGCCGAACCGGCCGGATGCTGCGGCTTTGCTCCTCGAAAGAGGACACCCAGCCACCTAACGTCGCCCTCCTGACAGCTGTCCGCTCCACCAACGAATGCACGAGTAATGGTTCACAGTGATTCCAGCTTCGCGTATTAGCGCTAATCTTCGGCGAGAGTCGCTGCACTTTGCTGCAGCTCGCGTGCGCGAGGTTCGCGGGATGTTTCCCGGGTTTTGCTCGTGTTGCGCAGAGGTGTATAATGATCGAGATTCCCTCTTATTACGTTTATTACTGTAAATACATCCGCACGTATCGCGGAGGCTCTGAGATACGTAACATTTGAATGGGTTAGAGATCGTAATTGCGTGTGTCACATTTTTCTCGTCGCGGAAAACACGGCGCGTTATTCTTTAACTAAGATATATGTATACTGTATTGTTTTCCGATTAAACTTATTTTTAACAATTAGTTGAGACGATGGCCTTCGTTTTTACGAAGGGGTCGCGTGAATTTATATTCCTCCATTCCGACTTCGCAGGATAGATTTGCCACGTGGATTTGCGTTTTTCGTTTGAATATTTATTACGCTGCGTTAGTTTTTCGTTTTCGCTCCTAAGAAATGCTAGCTACGCGAATAAATCACTTTTATTCATTTTTAAAATGTTATCAAATGTAGCGTTGATTTAATAAAACTGCAACGGTTTAGAACTATACATACGTGACTATTTAATTCTCTGAAAAAATGTAAATTGGAATTCTCAAATGGAAATTGAGAAGGCAGAGAAAAAATGAACCGTCTGTTTAAGTGTCAAGACGACTTAGAGTTAAGTTAATTTGTGGTAATTTTATAATTCATTTCACTCGTTTGTATAACATTTTCGCACGCGTAGATTTTATTTTGAAATACAATATGTATGAATTTTTCGAAAATGCGACTTACGCCGCTAGGATACTAACCCACTTATTGATTAAGCGTGCTACGTTGCGTACTGGTTGCTGACTCGGACGCGGTTTTTTTTCAATTGTTTTACGCGTTCTACGCGTTCGCAAACCTGTTGCTATCGCACGCGTTTGTAAATGCGTCACGGAGTTGTCCTGGTCCAATTGCAATCGTAATTCAAACCTTTCGGTTGGTTCGTTTGCTAATTATTTGAATCGCGAGTGCAATTCGACGTTGTTGAAATGCAATTCGATTGGAATACAATGTAATTGGAATAGAATGTAATTAAAATACAGTTCTTTAAGTTTATACTCATATTTTGTCTCTTCTATGTATTTTCTTCTTTTGTTACCTATATAGTTTATTATTTTTCCTTCAATTAATTTTTTTTTATTTCAACCACCCGGTAATTCGTAATTTTAATTCACTCGCACCGTAATTCGTGATTAATGTAATTTAATTACTTTTATTGTTACTTTTATATAATTCCTTTTATTGTTACTTTTATATAATTACTTTTATTGTTACTTTTATATAATTACTTTTATATAACTACTTTTATTGTTACTTTTATATAATTACTTTTATTCTTATTATTTTGCAATTAGTACTTCGATTGCAATTACGAATGGCAACGCAATCGAATGGAGATCTGACTTACGAATTACAAACGACACCGAATTCTAAATTCCTCGAGCAGTTCAATTGTAATTCTGCGCAACTCCGATGCATGAACAGGTTGCCTCGGTGTCCCGGTAACGTCCAGCATCGTCAGGTTGCATTTGGAGCAGAGCACGCGAGTGCAGGTCGGCTGCACGCGCGAGATTCTCAGGATGTTTTCAGCGTCTCGCAGTGGCGCACAGCGTCAGCTTGCGTCGCACAGTGATCGATTCCCATAGAAAAACCGGAAAAAGTCAGTTTTAAACAATATCTCCATAAATGCACGATTTATCCGCTAGTAGTCAATTAAACGCGTGTCTTATCATTTACTATGATCTTTTTTTACCATTCGTTCATTTTGGACACGTCCGCGTGACTTCAAAGTAGCCCTAATCACCCTAAACTTACATCATAGTTTGTAATTATTTCGTTCTTTGGAAATAAATAATTCTTACAGAATTCAATGTACTTGGTATGTACATAAATTATGTCGCGGGACACTTTTTTATCTCTCACATTTTTTTTAGTTACGTCCAATTGAATGCGTCGAATTTTCATTTCATTTTTTAATCCCGAGTTCGGCGACGCCTCACGTTGATAACAAAATAAAAATCGGCTGCTGTTAACCGCCAATGAAGAAATCATCTAATAATTATGCAAAACTATGGGCTACCGAGCCACGCGAGATGTTTCGAATTGGATGAGTAAAATATCGATATTTCAACTAATGCGAATAATTATAAATTATTTTGTTCCGATTACATGCAGACTTTTGCTCGCGTCCGATCCGTTCGCATGGGGCACGAGGAAAAGAACGTTCAAGAAATCGAAACCATAATATCAAGATGTTCAATCGAATTGAATCGAATCGAAAACAAAAATTGCATTTCCAAGAAATATGCTTACGAATTGAAACGCTGCATTTCGTTTTCATTATTCTATCCCGACAAAGACACAAATATCTGTGCCGATAGTACAAAATGAAAACGTAAGGCTTAACACTTTATCGTCCGGTCGTGGTTGAGGCTGCCACTCAGTAAGGACTGGCTTAGTCGCGCGCGCATTTGCTCCCAGTACCGGCTAAATTTTCGCTATTCATTGTGTTGTGCTTATTCCTTTAAAAATAATAATAAATAATAATTATTATTATAATTATAATTCATAAGGATATGGGGAGGTCAGCATACAGGAGGTCAGCTACTAACAAAACAGTAAAGAAGCGAAAACCGTCGATAGCTAAAAGTCGATTAATAGGCTATCGGTCGATAAGCATTGGCAATCGAAAAGCCGATTAATAGGCTAGCGATCGATAAACATTGGCAATCGAAAAGCCGATAAATAGGCTAGCGGTCGATAAAGTGTTAAACGTATAATTTCAGTTGTCATATATTTTTCTCCGTTTTTTTTTTGTATGGAAACCGAGATCATCGTGCGCCGGGCGAAAAGCACGCGACCGCGGGTCGCGTAGAAATCAGCCGGCGAGCATCGAAATCGCGAGTATCTTTTATAGCCGAGGATCGCGAGAATCTCGCTGCATAGCCGAGTCGCGCGGTATGGTCGGCGTTCTCTCGCGCACCTTGCGGCTCGAGCCGCTCGCTCCAGCAACCCAGATCTCCGCGCGATGGAAATATACCGTTAAAACGTGCCAAGGGGGCCCGCAGCCGTTACTCCTGTTCGACGAATCGTCGGCCGCCAGGAATTCTCACTCCCTCTCTTCCATGCGAACGGATCGTTCGACGACCGGCGCGGCGGCGGCGGCCCGGTCGCGGCCGGGACCGCCGCGGCGGATGATTCGCAGGACGTCCGGACGTCTCCCCGAGCCCGGCTGACCTTACCGGAGAAACTTCGAAGCGATGGGAGAGCCCGCGCGAGATCGGGTCCCGCGGGAGATCCGCGACAAACGGCTCTCGATCCGCGATCCACCGGAGGGACACCGCGATGATTTATCGGCGAGGAGAAAGCTAACCCAGACCGTGGGCTCATGACCGTAGACATTTTCTCCGCTTTTCTTTCGGCGCCGAAACCCGCAATTTTCGTATCATCTGTATAGCCGTGATCGCGGCTCCGGGGCGCTGATAAAAAAGATTGACGCATCGTTGCACGGATCGATGCTCGCATTATTAATGTATTACCTATAGGCAGTTTTTCGGCTTTTAAGAATTTTCTTGGGAAATTGTTCAAAAGCTACAATGATGTTATGCGTAATCTGTCAAAAATTGTTTAAATTAACGTGGTATATGTTCTTTGATATTTCTTTAATATTCTTTGATGTATTATTCATGTAATATATCTAATGTAATGTAATGTAATGTAATGTAATGTAATTGTAATGTAATCGTAATGTAATTGTAACGTAATCGTAATGTAATCGTAACGTAATCGTAACGTAATGTAATCGTAATGTAATCGTAACGTAATCGTAACGTAATCGTAACGTAATGTAATCGTAATGTAATCGTAACGTAATCGTAACGTAATGTAATCGTAATGTAAATAGTAATGCAATGCGATAGAAATGTAATTTCAATGTAATTTTAATGTAATTACAATGTAATTGCAATGTAACTATAATATAATTATAATGTAATTGTAATGTAATTGCAATGTAATTGCAATGTAATTGCAATGTAATTGTAATATAATTGTAATGCAATTGTAATGCAATTATAATGTAATTGTATGTACATAATTGTAATGCAATTGTAATGCAATTATAATGTAATTATATGTACATAATTGTAATGTAATTGCAATACAATTGTTATGTAATGTAATATAATATAATATAACCGAGTTCGTTTGAAATCAGTATTTAAAAGAAAATTATTCAGCTTTTCTCAGAAAAATAAACCGTTAAATTGCGCTCGCGTAACGAGTAACGGACTCAGTTTTATGTAAAATGGCCAGAATCATGGAAAATGCAAATACGAAATGCTAATACGAATACGTTCCGCGGGTAAACAGCTAAATTTTGAAGCGAATTGTTGCATAAATTACTAAAGATTTAATCTACCACTGTAACTAACCCAGATAGCACAAAGACGTCTTTAGAACGTCTCAAAGACGTCCGTTTTTGGCCAGTCGGCTTCGACACGTCTTTAAAAACCCCAGTTTACCCGATTAATCTGTTTCTATTTATGTAATCGTTGCATCGATATTTCCGTCACATTTCAAACGTATCTAAAAAATATTTTACTAATTTATATCTTCGTAAAAACGTCCCGAAGAGAACGTCGTCGCGACGTCTGAGGTAAGACGTCTTCAAGACGCCCGGTTCACACGATTTATCTGTTTCTATTTACGTAATCGGTATTTCTGGTATTTGGTATATATATATGTTGATAATTAAAGAGATATATTTGCTAATTAATATATATTACTATACATATATATAAGATATATGTTGATAATTAAATAAAAAAATTTATTCTGGCATTTGGTATACATATTTCTTTTCTTATAATACGGTATTTCTGGAACGCTTTAAATGTGTTTCGAAAATATTTCACCGATTTATTTTCGCGAAGCACGTCGCCGCGACGACGTCCGAACTAAAACGTCTTAGAGACGGCCGGTTTAGGTCGCAGAACGTCCACGTTGACCGAGACCATCTATTTCTGCCTGACGAGTTTGTATAACCGAGATTTTCTGCGCAAAGTAAACGTCTCGGTTTAACACTTCTCCCGGCTAAAATAGCACCGAGCGCAAATCGTTAATTCATCCGTGGCCTATCGGAATGTGCAACAAATTGGGGGTGGCAGGTAACCGCACAATAAAATCACGAGCAGCCCGTGTTCAATCAGCTTCACACCATTGTTCCCCCCCTCTCTCTCTCTCCCGCTCTCCCCCTACTTTCCGTTCTGATTCAATCATCTCCGTCCTCCGCGAGCCAGATGGTTACGTTTCTTTTCCCGAGCGCTCGACGATCCGGTCGTTTGCGTGGCGCGTGACGCAACAAAGTTGCTATCATCATTGTCATCATCACGAACGAGGGGCCGCGGATGAGTCGGTGCATCGAGACTGCATCGAAATTGCCGCGAAGAGCACCGGCTCCCTTTTCTTCTTCGTTCTTTTTTCCCTTTTTTTCCACCGAGCAGCGATCGCTATCGTCGAGTGGTTTGTGGCGAAACACCGTTCAATTATATCGATGAAAAATCGTTACGGTTCGGAACGGCCGCGATACCGATACCATCCATTATGCTCCCGAGCAAAGCCACGATAAACGACTTCCGGCGTGCACGGTTCTTGCAGTAAGGGGCCCGTATTCGCGCCGCGACGCGTCCCGACGCGTTTCCATCAGCGAAAGTACGAATCGACGGACGAATTATCGAGACGAGGCTAGCCGTGCACACTCCCCGGTCCGGACACGCGAAAATCCTTCGGAACCGCGGTGCGCGACGGGTAAATCGTTAGCCCGTTAAACGGACGACTCTTTTTCTATCCAAGTGTGTTCGCATAAACGCCATTAGCGGGGGAAAAAGGATCGTGTAACGTCCAGTTAGACGCGGTTAGGTCGATAGCTCTCGTGATTACTCCCGGAAATGCCAAATTTCGGCTCGCCGTGAATTTCCCTGTGATTGTTCTACGCCTGTGCAATTTATCGCGAAAGTACACTGACGGGCAAAATGATGAGACATTCAGGGAATTATTAGGATAGGTAGCTAATATCAAGTTTATATTAAAATGCATTTGTTGTAAAATAAAAATAGTTCATTACTGAGTAACATTTTTGTAAATTTTTTTTGCAGAAGGTAACAAAAATTTAAAACAATTTAGATCGAAATGGTACAATTTCACTTGTACAAAAAAATTATAAAAATGATAAAAAATGAGATTAATAAAATTTATAAAAATGAAGAAAATGTATAAAATTAAATAAAGTTCTTACATTTTTTTGGGATAGTAGTAGCGGATATCTTTTAACTAAAACTATATGAAATGAACTATTTATTCTACTTATTTATATTAATTTCCTACGCTAATAATTTCCTAGGTGTCTCAAAAAAATCTCGTCCGCCAGTATATTTTATTTCATTCCGCGTGATTGTTATATCGTGATTGTTATACAAATGTCGACATTTGCATCTGTCCCTTACAGCTTCCATCACAGTATTTGCCCCAATAATGCAATTTTTATCAAATTGTTAACGCGTGAAAAAAGCGACATATAATAATCTTCATAATCGTAAAATGAGAAACCGGTCATTCGACCGTTTAGATTTCTTCAGAATCTAAAAGGACCGAATACGGTGGGTCCTTCGAGAATTCCTCGGCCTTTCTAGCGGCCATCATTTTTCGGGGAGGAACTTTCGTTATTGAACAACAGCGCGTCGCGAGGAATTTACGGTCGCCGCCGCCGAGAATTCGATAGAGTCGAAAGAGCCTTCGATTTTCCGTTCCGTGCGCCTTGAAATTTCAGCGCGTTGCGGCGGCTCTTCGCGGCCGTGTTTCGATCCGTCCGACGATACACCGGGGTTGCAAAATGCATCTCGTCGCTCGGTCCGGCCTGTGAGGCAAGCCTCGGGACGATGCCGAACGGAAAACGTGCGGCCGTTGTTGCTGCTTCTGCCCGTTGAACCAACGATCCCGATAAACGCGCGCAATATTCTCACGGCCGTCGCCGCTTTCAAACTCCGCCGTCTCGCCGCATTGTTGCGGCTTTTGCATAATTCGACTTCCGGCATTCCGGCGTTTTCGCCCGCGTGTCCACGGACCGGCACCGTTCTGCCGGCGAAAGTGCTTTTAACGGCGAATAATCGGCGACGGGCTGGCTGATCGTCGAAGGAGCCGCGTCGATCATCGCCGTAGCCGACGAAATTCAGTTCTCGCGATCGAAACACAATTCGTTCGATTTCGACGTAGAAAGGAAATTGGGTGATCGGGTCGGTGCATTTATTACAATACGAGTTTAATAAGTAACAGTTTTAAGACTCTACGAGTGCTAATTGAGTGATAATTAATATATTAATTATGGTCTATATGTAGGCTGTTCAAGCCGAGTTAGGCAAGAAGTAATATGATCTTAACGATCATGACTCGTAGTTGTTGTAACTAATTTATAGTAATTTATATTTATTATACATTATATATTATATGTTTGTTCAATTATTAACGATCATGACTCGTAATTATTATAGTAATTTATATTTATTATAATAAATATAAATTACTATAAATTAGTTATATATATATATTGTATATTTGTTAGTTATTGTAACTAATTTATAATCATTTATAATAATTAACCAGTTATATTATATTATAATCATTGATTGGATTACTTTCTGTTCAGTTATTATAAATTAGTTACAATAACTAACGAGTTATAATCGCTATTTTACTTAATCAGATTACTTATGTTTTTTAATTAGATCACTTTCTGCCCAACTCCTCAATGACAGCACTTGAATAAAGTTGGATAATTATATGGTAACTAACAATTATAAATAATGCAAATAATTTGTTAAGAAATTCTCAACTGTTGATCTTCGCTTCAAGAAGAACTATGAGAAAATTGTTGATAGAAAAAGTGCTCAGCTTTGCAACGTTCGTTAAGGCTCTGTAGTCGATCAAATGAATTTGCTCTCCAGAAAAAAAATAGAACACCTTCGAAAATATCAAGCTGGTACTCAACGCAATATTTCCAGATCAATGTCTAAAACTTGACCGACTTTCGGTCGCAAGCATCGGTATTAGAAGAAAAAGAAAAAAAAGAGAGAGAGAGAATAGCGAATGATAAAAAATACACTGAGAAATAGAGTAAATAGACTAAATATAGGAGGACAGACTAAATATAATGCACTAAATATAGACAGACTAAGAATAGACCGAGCAGAGGGGGTAATTGATTTTGCAGTTTTGGCCGTGAAACGCAGCTTCCCAGACCGCGGCGAGCATCGTCGCTGGATCTGCGGTTTCACGAAAGGGGCCAATGGTATGTTCGACACGTCTGACAGGATTACCCGCGAGCACTATGTATATCGGTGAGAATCGAATCGACGTAACCCGAGCACCGCGTTTTCCCCGCGTGCATCCCGGCTACCGATCTACCGGAGGCCGTCGCAGCTCGTTGCATTCCATTCAACCTGGAACTCCCACCTTTCGTTTTCACGCGAACGAGAACAACGGGTCGTTCCTTTCGGAATTTCTATCACGTGAATTTCTATCTTTCGTCCTCTCAATCGTTATCCCGAATTTGTTGCTGCTGCTGCGAGAGAGAGAGAGAGAGAGAGAGAGAGAGAGAGAGAAAGAGAGAGAGAGAGAGAGAATAATCGTCCGAGAAATTACGGCACGCGTACGGCTGCGTTTTTTAAGGGATGAAAGTGTAACAAGTTTTAGAAACTATCTTTCACGCAGCTTGGTTCCTTCTTTATCTGGACAGCATCGATTTCAAGCATTGTATCGGACCCGGTGATTACCGAGAGTAAAAGTGCTGCTTTCTAAAGATTCAACAAGGTCGATGAGAAATGTGATTCGAATTGCTTGCGAGAGAATGCATCGTCGCTGTGGTTAGATTTTATAGCTAAGTTATCTTTGTTATATATTTATTGGATATTTATTGGATATTTATTAGATATTTATTAGATATTTATTAGATATTTATTAGATATTTATTGGATATTTATTAGATATTTATTAGATATTTATTAGATATTTATTGGATATTTATTAGATATTTATTGGATATTTATTAGATCTTTATTGGATATTTATTGGATATTTATTAGATATTTATTCGATATTTATTGGATATTTATTATATATTTATTCGATATTTATTAGATATTTATTGGATATTTATTAGGTATTTATTAGATATTTATTGGATATTTATTGGATATTTATTAGATATTTATTAGATATTTATTGGATATTTATTGGATATTTATTAGATATTTATTATATATTTATTCGATATTTATTAGATATTTATTGGATATTTATTATATATTTATTAGATACTTATTAGATACTTATTAGATATTTATTATATATTTATTAGATATTTATTGGGACACCTTTCGTATCCTTGAATCGAGAAGCTTATCCAATCGTTTCCGATACGAGAGATCTCTATGTATAATTTCAATAACCGTAAAATAAAAACCGTGAAAACCGGTCATCTTGACCGGTAGGTTAAGTGTTAAAATAAATGAGCACGCCTAATCTAGTCGTTATCAGCGATTTCTTCTGGACATTCGCAGTCGAGCTGAAACCCGTGTTTCCGCTCCGGTCCAAACCACTCCCATTAATTAACCTTGCGCAAAGTATGACGGCGGGGCATGTCGAAGTACAGAGACTGTGCTCGTTATCAGGTCCGCGAGCAAATTTTACAAGACCAGAGAAATTCAGTGAAATTCTGTTACAACTTTTGAACCCGATGGTTCATATTTAATTTCATATATATATTCATTTTTATCAAAAACATTTAAAAATAGACATGTTTAATTACTGATAATTAAATATTCTTTGCATTTGATATATTTGCTCATGGAAAAGAAAATTGTTTGAATATAATTTTACAAACTATTTTTTTACTTTCTGAACATTGTCGTGGAAAGAGAATGGAGATTGTAGAATCTTGCAGTCTCTGTAAATGCAGAATCTGAGAATCTGAAAATTGCAGAATCTTGGAATCTCAAAATTACAAAGTCTTGCAATCTCTGTAATTGCAAGATCTTAAAATCTCAAAACAGCAGAATATGGGAATCCTAAAAAATTGCAGAATCTTAGAATCTCAAAGCTACAAAGTCTTGCGATCTTTTTAATTGCAAAATCTCGAAATCTCAAAATTGCAGAATCTTGAAATCTCAAAACTGCAAAATCTGGGAATCCTAAAATTGTAGAATCTTAGAATTTCAAAGCTATAAAGTCTTGCGATCTTTCTAATTGCAAGATCTCAAAATCTTAAAATGTCAAATTGACAACGTCTTGCAATCGCTATAATTGCAACATCTTGAAATCTCAAAACAGCAGAATATGGGAATCCTAAAATTGCAGAATCTTAGAATCTCAAAGCTACAAAGTCTTGCGATCTTTTTAATTGCAAAATCTCGAAATCTCAAAATTGCAGAATCTTGAAATCTCAAAACTGCAAAATCTGGGAATCCTAAAATTGTAGAATCTTAGAATTTCAAAGCTATAAAGTCTTGCGATCTTTCTAATTGCAAGATCTCAAAATCTTAAAATGTCAAATTGACAACGTCTTGCAATCACTATAATTGCAACATCTTGAAATCTCAAAACAGCAGAATATGGGAATCCTAAAAAATTGCAGAATCTTAGAATCTCAAAGTTACAAAGTCTTGCGATCTTTTTAATTGCAAAATCTCGAAATCTCAAAATTGCAGAATCTTGAAATCTCAAAACTGCAAGATCTGGGAATCCTAAAATTGTAGAATCTTAGAATTTCAAAGCTATAAAGTCTTGCGATCTTTCTAATTGCAAGATCTCAAAATCTTAAAATGCCAAATTGACAACGTCTTGCAATCGCTATAATTGCAACATCTTGAAATCTCAAAGCAGCAGAATATGGGAATCCTAAAAAATTGCAGAATCTTAGAATCTCAAAGCTACAAAGTCTTGCGATCTTTCCAATTGCAGAATCTTGGAATCTCGAAGCTACAAAATCTCTCGATCTCTGTAACTGCAAAATCTCGTAATCTCAAAACTGCAAAATGTCGCTGCAAACGTCACTGAATTTCTCGATCTGGACCACTGTTCGCCGCTCGCTCGCTCGAAGTCGGCTAGACACCGATAGTTGACGCGAGCCGCAATAATGGTTCGGTGAAAGCTATTTTAGGCGAAGTGTTCTGCACGCCCTCGTTACGCCAATGAATTTCACGGCTAGTCAGGACCGTTGCTTATTAAGGGTGGAGCCTGGTAAGCGTACCATTGAAAAATAAGGTTGAATCAATTTCTCCGTAACGTGAAGCATTGATAATACTTTTCGCCACTTTCCACTCATATTCTTCGACATTTCAAGATATATACATTTTTTTATCGTTACATTTCAACGACATTTACTGGAATAATAAATCTTGTTCTCCACGAGCCTCCTGATCGACCGTGCCAAGGTTATGTAAACAATCTATCATTTTTTTTCCTTTGGTATGGAACGAAAAATGAAACAGCCTTTCTTCATAATAAAACTACGAATTTAAATCCTGTTGAAAAAGGTGATAAAAGAACGATAGCTAACAGGCGGCTAAGAAAAGAAAGGGGTGATTTCTGCGTAAAATTTTTAGCTGTCATGGAGAATATTATAAAAATAATATTACAAAAACTCTCTCTCTCTCTCTCTCTCTCTCTCTCTCTCTATTACCGAAAGAATAATACAAAAATAAACTTTCCGATAAGAGAATCTATTTTGAAATTGAGAATGTATCTCGAGATGTCGAAGAATGCAGTGAATTCTCCCTAATTGGCGCTCGGATTGTACGCAAAAATGGACAATTTGGGAAGAGTATCCTTATTGCTATACTTATTATTACTTACTACTATACTTCCTTACGGCCCATTCTTATAGTTACCGATTGTCAACAACCATAAAATCGAGCCGCAAGGCTCGAATAATCGTACCACCCCTTCCCAAATTATCCAAATTTTCGTGCCCAAATTATTTGCGCGTCGATTAGATAGAATTTCCTGTACTTACGGGAAGCTTCGTCGATGTTTCGGTTCGCGAAAAAAAAACAAACGGCCGAAAACCATTGTTATTTTAAGCTGTTCGGGAGACGGCGAGACGGCGGACGCGGGTGAGCGTTTCCTCTCGGGTCCGCTCGAGAGCGGAGAGGGTAATCACAGCGCCGGAGAAGACCGAGAAGGCTCTCCTCTCTCGCACGCCTCCGGCACTTTTCTCCTGGCTTAATCGTTATGGAAAGTCCGAGGATAATATGGGACGTCGGTCTGCGCCGCAGAATCTCGCAGGATCGCCGTGTACACGGCATTCTCTGCGAAACCAGGCGGGGGGAAGAACAAACGCGCGAGGAACTCCGATCCCGGTCCGCCGTTCAGGTGAAACTCCGCCATCTGGCCGCGTGCGCCCGCCGATTTTGTATAGAAACCGAGAACACGATTGTTACGCCATTTGCATGTTCGCGGGTGTCAATGCGGCCGGGGACGTCTCGCGGCGTCCGAGCGTCTTCGATCCTGCGATCGGAAATCTTGTCTCGTTTCGATCTGAGACGATGGATCGAAGACTGCGGGATTTCGCGTAATCCGGGCACCGTTTCTGCGTCAACCGTCCTCGATCCTTTTCGGATACTTTTCGATTTTAACACTTCCACGACCGCGCTAGAAACCTCAAAAATTGTCGTAAAATTAAAATATTTCATTCGATTATAACAAAAATTATGAAGCAAGCTTATATGGTTGATGATTACTTCTCTCTCTCTCTCTCTCTCTCTCTCTTCAGCATTCGTACCTCTTGCAAATCTTAATGAAATTAAGCGATCATTTTTAATTTTTCATTAATCATCCGTTCGGTCGTCAATCGACTGAATTTAAAACGGGGTGATCTCCCCGTTCGGTTGGCTAAGGGTGAAGATCTGTTTGACCGCGTTGCGCGCTGCTTGACAATCGATCGTTTACTTTTCATATGTTTGTATGTTTCTTCTCGATAACAATTGTTCAATAGCTACGTGAAATGAGTAGGTTTGAATCGATTTTGACATTTTCTTTTTTGAAGTTTTGGTACGTTTGACACCGTTTGAGTAGACTGCACACGAATTGACGCCACTGAGCAGTTTTAAAAATTGCCATTTAGCATTGCTCATTTATCAAAGTACGTTTTATATCGTGAAATCGGTTTATATTTAAACAGTTGTTGAAAATCATATTATATTATTATATTATTATATTATATTATTATGTTATATTATTATATCATATTATATTATATTATTATATTATATTATTATGTTATATTATTATATCATATTATATTATTCAATTATTTATATACTATTATATTATTATATCATATTATATTATTTATTTAATTATTTATACTATTATATTATATTACTATATTATATACAATATAAAACTCTTTCGAAATTAATTATTTAAACTACTATATTACATTATTATATTATTATATTATATACGATATAAAAATCTTAATATAACCTTTACCATAATTTCGAAGTTAAAACAGCCTCGAGTGCAAAAGATCAAAATACCGATAACTGATAACAGACGCGATTTTGTATGATTTTTCGACAGTCATCCGGAAGTCCTGCATAACAATTGTGCAGCGACGTACACGAAATGCCTCGATTCGAACCGATTTTAGCATGTTCGACACAGTTTCAGACGGATGCAGGTGTCAATAACCGGCGCGATTTTTTTATGATGCGTCCGACACTATTTCCAGAACTGGTGGAGAACAGTTGTTCAAATCGAACTGTACCAATTTCGAGCGGTTCCGCACAGTTCGAGAACGGACGATAACGGACGCACGCTTTTATGCGCTGCATATTCGACATGAAAAAAAACCGTGGAATCCGCGGGGAGTCCCGGTGTTTGGCCAGGTGTACGCCGCGAACAGTAATCGAGACTGGTATTACGTGTATCGTTTAATCGGCGGATAACGCCGAAGCGTGCACTACTACGGAGTCAGTTAGCGCGAGCGTATTACACAGGTGCACCGCAGAATCTCGTTGGAACAGGTCGGCTGGTAGCCCACATTGCCGAAGCAAGGTGCGCGCCGAGAATGGAGGGGGCCGCGACGCCGCGGCGGCGAATCGCCTCGGAAATAACCGAGATTATTTTTTCCCATCTGCCCGTTCAGAAAATTCTGTTTGCGAACGGTTCGCGGTTCTCCTTGAAACTCGGATATTCTTTATATTTCACCGGCATCGTGGTGGATCTTTCGCGGTTGGAAATTATCTGCGAAATTTTGCGGGCTTCGGGTTTCGGGCTTCGGATACGAAGATCCTGCAGTTTTGAGATTTTTCAAGGTTTTGAGATTGCAAGATATTGTAATTTTGAGGATTCAGGATTCTGCGATTTCGAGATTCCGAGATTTTGGAATTAGTGGGATTGAAAGACTTTGTAATTTTGAGATTCTGAGAATTTGAAATTTCGGGATTGCTGGATTCTGGGCTTTTGAGATTTCAGGATCTTGCAATTTCGAGATTTCAGGACTCTGCAATTTCGAGATTTCAAGATTCTGCAATTTTGAGATTCCAAGATCTTTTGCAATTACGCAGATCGCAAGACTTTGTAATTATGAGATTCTAAGATTTGGCAATTTTAAGATTCCAAGATTCTGCGATTTTGAGAATTCAAAATTTTGCGATTACAGAGATTGCAAAAATCTACAATTTCGGGAGTCCAAGATTCTGCAATTTCGAGAGTCCGAGATTTTGCAATTACAGAGATTTCAGGATTCTGCAATTTCGAGATTTCAAGACTCTGCAATTTTTAGATTCCGAGATTTTGCAATTACACAGATCGCAAGACCTTGTAATTTTGAGATTCTAAAATCTACAATTTTAAGATTCCAAGATTCTACAATTTTGGGCATTCAAAATTTTGCGATTACAGAGATTGCAAAAATCTACAATTTCGAGTGTCCAAGATTCTGCAATTTCGAGATTCCGAGATTTTGCAATTACAGAGATTTCAGAATTCTCCTATTTTGTGATTCCAAGATTTGGCAATTACACCGATCGCAAGACCTTGTAATTTTGAGATTCTAAGAATCTACAATTTTAAGATTCCAAGATTTTGCAACTTTGAGAACTCAAAATTTTGCAATTACAGAGATTGCAAGAATCTACAATTTCGAGAGTCCAAGATTCTGCAATTTCGAGATTCCAAGATTCTGCGATTACAGAGGTTGCAAGTATCTACAATGTTAAAAGTCCAAATTTTTACAATTTCGAGATTCCAAGATCCTGCAATTTTAAGACTTCGATATTCTGCATTTACAGAGACTGTGCAAGATTCTACGGTCACCGTTCTCTTTCCTCGACTTTCAAGGTTCCCAGAGTAATATCGAGACTGCAATTTTTGTGGCCTTTCGAATCGCGTCTGTCAAATCTACGTACTTTTTGCCTTGTGTCAAGGTTCCGATGATCTACAATCTGCGGAATACAACACTTTGCTGCCAATTTTGTAGCAGAACTAATTCCAAGATTCTGTTATCTGCACCCAGTCGAAAAGCAAGTATCGTGGCTCATCTGAAAGATTTTCGATAACTCTTATAATTATTATCAATTATTATAAAAAATACTTTTTGACACACTCGTGACGCGTTTTTAATTTTCCGGTAATTTCTTTATGCATCGATTATGAAAAAGTTTCCCGAATTAATATTTCACTCGTTCTACAAAACGTTACAAGTGCGATACATAAATATGAAATACACACTCAGAAAGTAAAAAATAGTTTGTAAAATTATACTTAAAAACAATTTCCTTCTCCACGAAAAATATCGACGAAAATTAATCAAAAATTACCGCTCCTCAAATGCAAAATATATTTAATCATCCCCAGTGAAAAATAACTTAACTTTGAGATCAAAATAAATCAAAAATATACATTCAGAAAGTAAAACATAGTTTATAAAATTATACTACAGAACAATTTCCTTCTCCACGAAAAATATCGACGGGAATTAATCAAAAATTACCGCTCCTCAAATGCAAAACATATTTAATCATCCCCAGTGAAAAATAACTTAACTTTGAGATCAAAATAAATCAAAAATATACATTCAGAAAGTAAAACATAGTTTATAAAATTATACTACAGAGCAATTTCCTTCTCCACGAAAAATATCGACGAAAATTAATCAAAAACTACCGCTCCTCAAATGCAAAACATATTTAATCATCCCCAGTGAAAAACGACTCTGAAATATTTTTACTGAAAATTTCATTGCAGCATCTCCGAAGGTTCAAAGGCTACAAAAAAGCATCCCTGAAATTCTCGATAAGGCCCAGAAGAGTGCGTCGTCTCGACGCACCTGCCGCCACCTCGGACAATCCCAAGAAGAGCCGCAGCGTGTTGCGAATCGACGCAACAGAGAAAGAGATCCTCTCTCGCATTGTCAAACCCAGTTACCCACATTCCGCGGTATCCAGATCGAAAGAAACCCGCGAACCACGGTATGCCGCAGCTCGTCGAGCATCCACCATCAATTTCAGTCACTTTCAATGACACCGTGGCTCGCGCGGGCTCTCTCGGCGAACGAGCGTGCTCGCTCGCGCGCGGATATTCGATTCGCGTGACCAAATTCGAGGGATACTCGATTCGTACGGGCACGGAATCGAATGGGCATCGAGCGGAGCGCGGGGCGCGAGCGGATGGACGAAGGAGGTTGAAGCGAATGGGGGACGGCCGCGCACGGAGCGTGAGGAAGAGAGAGAGAGAGAGAGAGAGAGAGAGAGAGAGAGAAAGAGAGAGACGAAGAGAGAGGAAGAGAGAGAGACAGAGAGGGAGAGAGAGAGGGAGAGAGAGGAAGAGGGAGAGAGAGAGAGAGGAAGAGAGAGAGGAAGAGGGAGAGACAGGGAGAGACAGAGGGCGCGAGGAGGAGAGAGAAGCGCGGCGCGAAGGAGAGAGGGAGAGGCCGCGAGCAGGCGGGATAGAGAGGCGGTGAAAGGTGGAGAGAGACAGGGCACGGTGTTTGTAATCAAAGGGGCGATCCGCGGCGCGGCGTGGAAGAAAGTCAGCCTACTGGCGAGCCAGTCCGGCACGGCGCGTTGTCCCGAATGCACGTCGAACCATCGATTTCCGCGTGTGCTGGCCACGTGACTGTGCTCGATCGCCACGCACTTCGTAGCCCCGTGTCGGTTCCGTGTCGTCGCCTCGCGATCCTCGGCCCCCGATAGACTCCCAGCTCCGGCCCCGCTCCGGTCCCGCTCCGGTCCCGCGCCCGATTCCCCACCGAAAAACCGCGACGTCCGAGCTTTTCCGCAGTTGGATCGCGGTGATCGCGGCACCCAGGCCGCCCGAGAGGCTTTAACGGTACCCGTAGGTGCCCCGTAGGTGCCCCGTAGGTGCCCGTAGGTGCCCCGTAGGTGCGCGGACGTCCAGCCGCGACAACCTGGGAGGACCGAGAGTAATCGGCGTCACGTGGGCAGAGCGGACCACCGCTGGGATACGTGCCCACCGGGACGCAGGAGAAAGACCGGTCCCCGTGCGCTCTTCCGGACGATGAAAACGAGTGGCGAATGAATGGTAAGTACCGGTAATCGGCGTGGGAAGTGGCGCGGGAAGTTTCCCGGACCTCGTCGGGGACCAAGGGACCGCGAACGGTTTCCTGGAGAACCGGCCGACACGGATTTTAGAATCGCCGGTCTAGAAGCTGTTTCGCACACGGAGGATCGGTTTGCAAGGCGCGGAATGTATACGTGTATCGACAGGTGGAGCAGGTGAATCGCGTGGTCGGGTTCGGGTCGGGGCGAGGTCGGATCCTGCGAGAGGATAAATAATAGGGTGGCGAAGCCGGTTAGTGTGGTCAATTGCTCTGTGGCTTTGATTTGTTTCGGGCTGAAATAGATAGAGATAGAGATAAATAGAAATAGACTTTTGAAACAGTTGATCGATTGCGAATACTTTTATTTTCTTCTTGTGTAATACGGAATTTGGAGAATATACGTTTTCTTTTGGAAGGTGTTCGAAATGCTGCTTTTATATAAATTTACTAAATTTATGTAAATTACTTATGTAATTACTATTTCATAAGCGGTTTGCGTGGCGAATTTTGTATTACTTGAGAAGATAGGAGTATTCATGGTCTATTTATTGTTCGAAATGATATTTTTATATGTAATTACTATTTCATAAGTGGTTTGCGTGGCGAATTTTGTATTACTTGAGAAGATAGAAATATTTATGGTCTATTTGTTGATTGGAAAAAGGTTTGTTTTGCAAATTCTGTAGCACGTCAGAAGACAGAAATATTTATAGTCTATCAACTATATATGAAATATATTTCAAATGCTATTTTCATATGTATCTACTATTTGAAAATAAAAGTTTATCTAACAAATTCCGAGGAAGTAAAAATATTTATAATCACTGTGTTACATGAAATATATTTCAAATGTATATATTTATACATATATTTCACATGTGACTACTATTTGAAAAAGAAAGTTTATCCGCCAAATTTTGCATTACTTTTGTAGAAGATAAAAAAATATTTATAATCACTTTGCTATTTCAAATATTATAATAATGATATAATAATATATACTATATAATATATTCGAAACGCTACTTCCACAGATAAAGATATTTATATTCCATTCATTGTATCAAATAATCGATTTCTCCCAGCCCTGATTTACGGGCATAATTAGCTCTGTATCCATCGAATAACAGACACTGCATCGTTTAATATGAAAAATTCAATATGTCTTACTCGACGAGTTATAATAAAGCGAAGTAAAATACGGTAACCGGCTCTGCCAACTCTATTGTTCGTTGATCAGCTGATTATAAACAAGTAGAGCGGGAGAAGGTGGACTATGTGGACTAGGTCGGGTTTTAATTCGATGAAAGTGTGCGTCGAACGAACAGGAATGAGGAAACTTGTAGCCAGTTGTAGGGAAATCGCAGATCAACGATGAAGTTGTTCCAAGTAAGGGCGACGACTAGACTAGCGTGTCTTGCGCATATACGACAAAAACGAATACACCAAATGCGAAGTGGGGAAAAATGTCACTTTGCACTCCGACGTCGCCGATACGGCGATACTGAATTATTAATAGCGTAAGATGATCGCGGAAAATGCGCAAACGAGATCGCGAGATCTGTAATTTATTCATTCCTGTAACATTTCACGGCAGTATAATTAAAAATAATAATATAATAATATACATATATATATTTATATATTTTTTTATTGTGTGTATTATATTATTATATTATTATTATATTATATTACTAGCAATAATAGTAATATATTATATTACTACTAATAATAGTAATATATTATATTACTATATAATAATAGTAACATAATATATTACTATTATTGCTAGTAATATAATATAATAATAATATAATATTATTAGTAGAGAGAGAGAGAGAGAGAGAGAGAGAGAGAGAGAGAGAGAGTAACATATTATATTACTACTAATAATAGTAATATATTATATTACTAATATTATATAGTAATATAATATATACAATAGTAATAGTAATATAATATATTACTATTATTATATTATATTATTATTACTTATTTTATTATTATCATCATATTATTATTATTAGTATATCAGAAAAATTCGGAGCGCAAAGAGATAATTATACAATCTAAAAATATTATTACACCGCTGTCTGCTCATCAGAATGGTTAGCAAGCAACGAAATGTCTACATAAAATTTCTACGTCCTGTAATTAATAAAGACAATCCTTATTTTGCATAAGAATGCGCAGTCTAGCAAACGACGGATGCCGGTCTAGCGGATGGAGTGGTGAAATTAAGTAGATTAAGCCGACTAGGTCAGCCTGCACGATTGCGACTTCCGAGAATACTATTTTAGGCAGATCGTAGACGGATATTGACGATTAGCGAGCGAAGCGGGTTGGTCGAGTAGGCCGGGATCGATTTCAGGATCGACGAAACTTTCTTTTAGACGTATCGCGGCTAGACGCTGGAAATGCGGGGGTCGTTGTGTAGCAGGTGCGAAAGTAAACACTTGCTTAACCTTCGACCGATGGCGTACGTCGATTCGTCTTATCGGACTGCGAAACAAACTGTAAGATGTTCGGTCACACCGCTCGAAGCTTAATAGTCGGACGTACGTCAATTTCGCAGATAGAACGGGGTGGTAAATCGACGATCACATTGTTCCAGCTAAGGGCAGTTGACGACGAACGTAGACGGACAGAGTGGATAGATTAAGTAGATTAGGCCGACTGGGTCAGACCGAACGACGAAGAGCATAGATTTATATCGACGATCAACACTATAGATTTTTGTAATATTTATATAGATATTTATTTAGATCTATATAGATTTATATAGATCATAGATTTATATTCACGATCAACATTATAGATTTTTATATATAGATATTTATATAGATTTATGTATAGATCGTAGATCTATATTGACGATCAACATTATCGATTTTTATATAGATATTTATATAGATTTATTGTATAGATCATAGATTTATATTGACGATCAACATTATAGATTTTTATATAGATATTTATATAGATCTATATAGATCGTAGATTTATATTGACGATCAACACTATAGATTTTTATACAGTTATTTATATAGATTTATATAGATCATAGATTTATATTGACGATCAACACTATAGATTTTTATATAGATATTTATATAGATCTATATAGATCGTAGATTTATATAGATCATAGATTTATATTGACGAGCAACACTATAGATTTTTATACAGATATTTATATAGATTTATTGTATAGATCATAGATTTATATTGACGATCAACACTATAGATTTTTATATAGATACTTATATAGATCATAGATTTATATTAACGATCAACACTAGATTTACAGAACCCATCAAAATGGCGGGTCACTAATTTTCTAATTTACGATTATTCATATCGTAACTCGCGGCAAATGTTACAATGACACTTGCTAAAAATCGGTATAAATGTCTTATTGTTACTTTTGTAAAATTATATAAAACAGCTGCGTTTTGTGCTCCGTAAATCCAGTGTTAACAAATGGAGCGAGTCGATCGACTCCGTTTTCAGACAAATTATTAATTTCGAATTACAGTAAATTCTCTCTAATTTTTTGCTTCAGCTTGCAAACGAAGATGGACGATTTCGGAATCGTTTTTATAATTGTTGACAATCGGCGACTACAAAAATCTCTGAAATTGTAGCATTGTTGTTTGCAAGCTGATTGGAAAATCGGGGAGAATTGACTGTACTTAGTTATTTACTGAACGGATAGGAAATATGGTTGCATAAAAGCGTCGAGTGACATAATCGACACGAACCACTGCTGCATAGCAGTACATATATAGTGATTTGCGTTTGAACGTACTTACGTAGCGATAAAAATAAATCGTATTAGTGCCTATAAGGTACTAACATTAGCATAGTATGCGCTGGAAAGATACTAATACCTTTTTAAACATTTAATTCTTTTCTTTCCGTGAAATCCAAAAAATCCTCGTTACGTACGCGATTGCTATGAAAATCTTATTGTCGGTATCGCAAATATTAAATATATTTTAAAAAAACCGGATTTTCTCCCCAAATTAACAGTTTCACCGCCATGCCAATAAGCTCGAAAATTGTGTAAATTAAGTTAAATAAATAATATATATTAAATTAAATCGATACACTTTTAAAGCAGACTAAAATTGTAAAGTCTTATTACACATTGCTTATTTATTGATGTCATACTATACGGTCGTCGCAAAAATAATTTCGATCTTCCAAAACAAACCAAAAATACTTTTGCAACAACGCGACACATTCACGCGTTCCACGGATCGATAATACAAGTCCAGAGCATACAACGTCCAAGTCAGCGTGAAAATGAATTTTCAAATCTGTCATTGGTCCGTCATTGATCTGTCATTGGTCTATCATCATCTCCTGTTAAATCGGCCGTATAAATTGACGTTCGCATGGCGCGTAGCTCGTGCGCCGTCCACAATCGGAGGATGTGGTGTCGCATGCGGCAAGGTAAACGCTGTTTACCAGCCGGACGAATGTCAACTTAACAGGTGTAACGGGTCGCTTAAGTAGCTTAAGTAGATTAGGTCGGTTCGGAGAGGCTCTGTTGTGTCGGTGATACCGCGTCGCGAACGCGGGATTCGACGCGTACGCTCTAATCGCTAACGCTCTATTATCTCTTAATCTAAATCTAAATCCGATGCTTTATTTCGTGCGATCCTGCGAGGCGCGAATGCCGAGTATCGCGTAAGAAATCAGCGACTAGGGAATCTCTTTTATTCCCCCTTCACAGTAATGTCTCCCTTATTGACGCTTAGATTGCGCAGAAAAATGGACAATCTGGGAAGAGGAGATACGATTATTCGAGCTTCGTAGCTTGTTTTTATAGTTACCGATTGATTGCCAACAATTATTCAAACGAGGTGCAATGTTCGAACAATCGTATCTTCTCTTCCCAAATTGTTCATTTTTGTGCACAATCTCAGCGTCAAATAGGGAGAACTTACTGTAGTATGAAAGCAATATATAAGCAATATGAAATAAAACTTTACAATTTTAGTCTGCTTTAAAAGTGTATCGATTTAATGTTATACAATTTTCGAGCTCATTGGCGTGATGATAAAACTGTTAATTTGGAAAAAATCCGGTTTTTTAAAAAAACATCTAATATCTGCGATACCGACGATAAGATTTTCATAGCAATCGTGTACGTAACGAGGATTTTTTGAGTCTCGCGCCTAAAAGTGTATCGATTTAATGTTATACAATTTTCGAGCTCATTGGCGTGATGATAAAACTGTTAATTTGGAAAAAATCCGGTTTTTTAAAAAAACATTTAATATCTGCGATACCGACGATAAGATTTTCATAGCAATCGTGTACGTAACGAGGATTTTTTGAGTCTCGCGCCTCGTTTTACAGTTACGAATTGTCAACAACTATAAAAAAAGCAAGTTGCAAGGCTCGAACAATCGTATCTCCTTCTCCCCAAATTGTCCAATTTCGTGGACAATCTGAGCGTCAGTATGGGAGACATGACGCTCCCTTACTGACGCTCAGATTATGCACAGAAATGAACAGTTTGGGAAAAGGAGACGCGATTGTTCGAACCTCGCAACTCGTCTTTATAGTCGTTGACAATCGATAGCCATAAAAAACGAGTCACAAGGCTCGAACAATCGTATCTTCTCTTCCAAAATCGTCCACTTTCGTAGACAATCCGAGCGTCAATTAGAGAGACATTACTGTACATATGAGCCGTTTATTTTGAAAGTGGCATAAGTCACTTTTTTTTTTAAATGAAAAGATACCGTTCAATTGTAATTAGTGTTACCATTAACTCGATTTTTTGAAAAAGTGACTTATGCCACTCAAAATAAATGGCTGTGCGTACAGTAATGTCTCTCTTATTGACGCTTAGATTGCGCAGAAAAATGGACAATCTGGGAAGAGGAGATACGATTAATTTGAGTCTCGCGCCTCGTTTTACAGTTACGAATTGTCAACAACTATAAGAAAATGAGTTACAAGGCTCGAACAATCGTATCTTCTCTTCCAAAATCGTCCACTTTCGTAGACAATCCGAGCGTCAATTAGAGAGACATTACTGTACATATGAGCCGTTTATTTTGAAAGTGGCATAAGTCACTTTTTTCTTTTTCAATGAAAAGATACCGTTCAATTGTAATTAGTGTTACCATTAACTCGATTTTTTGAAAAAGTGACTTATGCCACTCAAAATAAACGGCTAATATGTACAGTAATGTCTCTCTTATTGACGCTTAGATTGCGCAGAAAAATGGACAATCTGGGAAGAGGAGATACGATTAATTTGAGTCTCGCGCCTCGTTTTACAGTTACGAATTGTCAACAACTATAAAAAAATGAGTTACAAGGCTCGAACAATCGTATCTACTCTTCCCAAATTGTCCGATTTCGTGGACAATCTCCGCGTCAATTAGAGAGACATTCCGCGCGCGCGGGCGCGAGTATCGGAAAAGATGCGGCATTATTATCCAACCGGACACGCAAGAGCTTTTCTCGGTCTGCCACCTTGCTATCGAAGGAACATCCTTGTAATCGGTTTAACGGGACGCGGCTCTACGGCTTCGACGAACGTCATGCTGACATTACATCGGGGCGGGGGGGGGGGACCCATTAGAAACCGTTGTTGCTAGCTCGGAGCCGATCGGTCCGCGGTCGCGAAACCGGTCGCGATCGGAAACAGAGGAATCGTTCGCGGACAGAAATTTCCGAAGTTTCTCTTCCCGGACAATTTTCCAAATTGGTCCCGGCAGCCTCTGACTCCGGCAACGTGGCGGGCCGCCGATAGCCGAGCGGCACAAAGACGGCCACGATTTCCTTCGATCGGCAAGAAATCTCTCGCGAAACCAGTTTTCGACGTGTCGCGCGCGCGCGCGCGGGCGCGATCACCGGGGCCTTTGAAAGCTTAGCCGATGGCATTTCGCGGTTTTTATCCGCGCCGCGGACACCGTCATTTTCTAGCTCCGAGGTATTCCGAGCCGATGCATGCGTAATTACGCCCGATCCCCGTGAAAGTCAACGAGCCACCGCGGCCTAGGAAGCGACCGTCCATCGACAAATCATCGAGCACGCGCCGATACCTTCCCTGCTATCGCTGGTTAACGCTCCAACGACTGCTACGATTGCTTTTAACGCTAAACCTACCAAGCAGTAATACTAACTGGCGTGTACTGCTACAGAAAAGTGAGAAGACCGAATTTATTTAGAATTTGTAAAGTTTTTATTATAAAACTTGCTCCAATAATACAGCGTGTCCAAAAAATGTCTCGCAATCCGAAAGTAGGGGATTCCAGAGGTCATTTGAAGCAACTTTTTCCTTAGCGAAAACGCGATCCGCGGCTTCGTTTACGAGTTATTAACGAAAAACAGTGACCAATCAGAGGCGAGATCATTTGGCGCGTGACGGCCGAGCCAATGAGCGGAACTGGACTCCGTGCACTCGTTGGCTGGGCCGCCGCGCGGCCGCCGAGCTCGCCTCTTATTGGCCAGTGTTTTTCGTTAATATCTCGTAAACGAAGCCTCGGAGAACATTTTCGCAAAGGAAAAAGTTGCTTCAGATGACCTCAGAAACCTCCCATTTCCGGATTGCGAGACATTTTCCGGACACCCTGTATAACCTATTCAAGCGTTTTCCACGAAAGAGTCTCGGAACTTTGCAGAATTGCAAAATAAGAAAGAGGTCACTTTGACCGCGGTAGCTGTTTAGTGTTAATGAGAATACAGTAATGTCTCTCTAATTGAGACGCCCGGATTGTCCACGAAACTGGACAATTTGGAAAGAGGAGATACGATTATTCGAGCCTTGCGGCTTGTTTTTATAGTTATAAATTGTCAACAATTATAAAAACGAGCCGAGGATAATCGTATCTCCTCTTCCCGAATTGTCCATTTTTGTGGACAATCTGAGCGTCAGTAAGGGAGACATTACTGTAATTCCCGATCCTCGTCGAGCGAAAACTCGGCCGGCGAGATCTCGTTGAATCGATGGCTAAATTGCTGGTATTTCGATTGTTACTGCTACGGTATGAAAGTGTACGCTAATTACTGCGAAAGTAGAGAATTCACGGTTTGAAACGAGCCCAGGTGAATCGCCGAGAGGTTTTTTCTGGGGAAGTTGTAACAGCTTGAATCGGACTCGGGCATTATTCAATGTTTGTTTAAGGTAATCGCTCGAATGCATTCTTTTGGTCGAATATTTTAATCGATTCACGATTGTTCGTTATTCTTTGTAAGTTATTCTTGAAATTCGAATAAATAGATTCAATAATTTATGACGAACAATTCTTTATGAATGACTGAAATAATTGATGGCAGGTATGAATAATCGCGGATAATTTAGTCGAATTAAGTTCGACTTCGTTCGAATCGAGATTCTAAAATTATTTGAATGATAAGTGTCTTTTTCTGCAGTCGTAAAAGTTTATTTATTTATGCATCAATTATCAGTCTATCCAACGTAACAATCTTTCAGCTGCAACGTTTCAAAAAAGTTATGGAAAGGAATATGGAGGAAATGAATCGATAACTATGAAAAAGATACTTCAGATTTCTGTACGAATAAATTCTTAGTCGAATGAATTCTTTGCCCGAATGATTTTTGGTTGGAATTAAGTCTTATTCGAATATAATCTGATTCTAATAAATTGTTAACTATATAATTTTTATTCTGATAAATTGTTACCTATATAAAATTGTATTCTGCTAAATTGTTACCTTTATAAAACTGTATTCTGATAAATTGCTATTCATACAAATTTTTATTCCGATAAATTATTACCTATATAAATTTTTATTCCGTTAAATATAAAAACATATGTTCCGATAAATTGTTATCTGCATAAATTTTCATTCTGATAAATCGTTATTCGTATAAACCTTTATTCCGATAAATCGTTATCTATACAAATTTGTATTCCGATAAATTGTTACCAATATAAATTGTTAGCCTGTTAAATTGTTACCTATATAAATTTTCATTCTGTTCAATTGTCATTTATATAAAATTATATTCCGATAAATTGTTACCTGCATAAATTTTTATTCCGATAAATTGTTACCAATATAAATTGTTAGCCTGTTAAATTGTTACCTATATAAATTTTCATTCTGTTCAATTGTCATTTATATAAAATTATATTCCGATAAATTGTTACCTGCATAAATTTTTATTCCGATAAATTGTTACCTACATAAATTTCTATTCGATCGGATTTTTATTCGATATATATATATATATATATATATATATATATAACAATTTATCGGAATATAATTTTATATAAATGACAATTATATTATATATATCGAATAAAACTCTGGCTCGAGCACCAACGTATTTCAGCGCCAGTCGACGTTCTGTTTTCGAACGACAGGAAATTAACGGGGACAAAAACGGTGAACAAACGGGAACACTGAGGGCAATAATTGTTCGACTTTCGGTGAGAAACATAGGGACAAAAGGTGGAGAACACAGAGCATGTCCGTTTCGTCGAGTCCGCTCGGCGCTCCGTTACACAACGCTTCCGTGTGCGCGCACGGGCGGTTTCTAGGCTCGCGCGAGCGAGCGCGCGCCGCGCCGTCCTTGCGAAAGCGCGTCAAATATTAATTCCGCGAGTGAAATAAAAAGTTGCCGCGGCATAATACGACGCCTCCCTATCCGCCTGGACTCTTCCTTTCGAGAACCGCATCTCCAAGGTACTTTCCTGGGTCGGCGGACGCGCTCTCCGCAGTATCCGAAGCGTTGCGAATTAACCGGAACAACGCTCCGCGCGCGGCCTTCTCTTCCCTTGGGATCAATTTCGCCGAACCTGTTCGCTCGTCGGGGCACAGGATTTTCACAGAAAATAAGACAGACCCGCGTTGCGCGGAGATTTTGTCGCGTTCTTAACACGTTCCGTGCCACGTGTACCATCGATGGTACACGCTTGCATGTTTACTTAGTGAACTGAACAAATTGTTTACAAGAAATTTAGAACCGAAGAATCAATTTCCACCGCAAGAATGGGCGTTGATAAGTTTTTGTTACGTTGTTATGTGTACGAGAATTAATAATTGCACGTAATACATCAAGTTTTAGTAAAATATCAAAGTGTGAAGATTCGAGTAAAAAAAGCTCGGCACGGAACGTGTTAATTAAACAAAATTGGTATATTTTTATTAACACTAGATTTACGGATTTACTAGATTTATGTTGGTTTAGAAAAGTAACAATGAGACGTTTATTCTGATTTTTAACAAGTGTTATCGTAACATATGAGCAAGTAAGTAACATATAAATTGAATAAATAACTCGTGAATGTGTCTTCACGATATGAATAATGGTAAATTAAAACAATCTGGTGTTAATATGAAATAATGTAAAAAGGAAGAGATAATAATAATTCAATTCAATTTGTTGTCATAGGATGGGACTCAAATAGTCCTGTAATTCCGATAGTGTGAATAGTTCCCATATTTCGAGGTCCCATTTTTAATCCCTTCGCGCCCCAAAGGGTTGACTCGCTTGCTGCCACAGCGAATTCAACGAATTGATTTTTAACAAGTGTTATTACAATATGTTACTTATATGTTACAACATATAAGTAAGTAAATATAACATATCAATTGAATAAATGACTCATGAATGTGTCTTTACGATATGAATTAAAAAACAATCTGATGTTAATATAAAATAATATAAAAATATAATAATATACTAACAAAAAAGTAATAATAATTCAATCCAATTTGTTGTTATAGGACGGGACTGAAATAGTCCCGTGGTCCCGACAGTGTCAATAGTCTCCATACAGTAATGTCTCCCTTACTGACGCCCAGATTATCCACAAAAATGGACAATTTGGAAAGAGGAGATTCGATTATTCGAGCCTTGCGGCTCGTTTTCATAATTGTGGACAATTTATAACTATAAAAATAAACCGCAAGGCTCGAATAATCGTATCTCCTCTTCCCAAATTGTCCATTTTTGTCGACAATCCGAGCGTCAATTAGAGAGACATAACTGTATTTCGAGGTCCCATTTCTAATCCCTTCGCGCCCCAAAGGGTTGACTCGCTCGCTGCCGCAGCGAATTCAACGAATTATATATCCGATATCCTTAAGAATTTAGAAGGAAAGCGCTGGTCCCGTTGCCAGTTCGAAGAAACGGATTTCGTTTTCGTTGAAAGTCTGCTGGCTAACCTCGGGGATCGAATGTCGACGAGAGAAGGTGCCGCGCTTCGTCTTGACCCGTTTCGCTGGCACGCTGCTCGCCGCTCGGTGGCTCTATCCTTAATAATTAATCACGAGGAAAAAGGAAATTCAATTCTCGTTAGGAAGATCGAGTGTCGGGGATAGGAAATAGTCATTTCTCTCGACGCTCGCTCGAAAGCGTCGTGCGCGTCACTTTCGATGTTCTCCGAGAGTAACCCGTTTCTGCTGAAAGGACAGACAATGTAGCCGCGATGCAAGCGAGAGGTCGACTGCACGCGGCAGCTGGCAGATTTTTTACGAACGTAAAAATAGAAAACGTGTTCGGCCGGAGAGGTATTAGAACGTGTCTGTCCGATCGGCAACGAAATTTCGAGGACGCCCGGTGCCCGAACCGTAAAAATGGCACCGGTGTCCCATTCGGATCATCATCGAGTTCCTCGAATACCTCGGCGAGATCGTAATCGCTGGATCCACGAACGAAACAAAAATGGAGGAAGCGTTACCCTGCTCACCAAAAACGTGGCTGCTCGGAATTATTCGAAATTAACGGCGCACGCGGCGTCCGAACGCGGCGTCGTTGCGTAACCATGAGAATATTCGATTAACTCGAACTTCGTACGATTTCTGTTACAACATCCGCTTTTGGACAACATCCGTTTATCGACGAATTTCTCGCAGCGAGATTTTCGCGATTTCGCTGCGGCAGTTGAAATAACCTTGACCGGTACGATGATTTAAAAAAAGAAGAAATAATCGGCGGTAAAATGGCACGAAATAAAAAGTGCGAAAATAATAAATAAAACGCGACGGTCTAATCGTAGATGAATGCTAAATCGATGTTTTATTTTTTTACAGTGCATAAAATAATAGCGTAGAAAATCGTGTCTAGACTGGCGTTTAAAATGGCGCGTAAAATGGCGCGTAAAAATGCGTGTAAAATAGCGTGTGAAAGAACGTGAGAAATAAAACACGGTGAGTTAAACGTCGAACTGGAAAATGAGACAGAAATGCAATTCTGGATCATTCGTGACTAGAATGCGGATATTCGTGTAAAATAAAAATTGTAAAGAACTTGCTTGTAAAAGACAGGCGAAAATGTCTTTGCTCTTTTAACAATTTCAATCAATTGCGCATAATATAAAAATCAAATCCCTCTCGCGTATTTACAATTTCGTTTATGACGAAAAAAAATTTTATCAGATTTTTTAACAGATTTACAAACAGATTTTGATCAAAAGTCCGTAAAATCCGCAGTCCATTCGCGAACCCGTAGCAATTAACGGTTAAATTCTGCTTCGTCGGTGATCACACATCGACGAAATTCTCGGAACGAGCAACGAACAGTCGAATATTATGAGTTCGTTGCTTGGTTAGAACGTTCAGAATCGGTTTTAACGAGGAAAGGGTTAATGCTCGCGTGACGGGACGTGCGCGCGCGAGCGCACGCGCGCGCGCCGCTAGAGAGCGGGGCGCCGCGAAATTTAGTGGGGTTTTTCAAGCCGAGATGAACGCGCCGAGATTGAAAATAATGAATGGAACACGCTGTCAAAATCCGTGAGGCGTGACGGAGAACGGGCTCGGTTACATAACACCGGCGCGGCGCGGCGCGGAGCGGCGCATTGTGGCGTCGCAGACCGCTGGGAAAACGTCGGATTCCATAAGGCCCGAAGCCGCCACTTAGGCGAGTGTAAACATTTCCGCGCGGAACGCTCGATACTTCCGAATAAGGGCGTCCGCCTCCGTCCTCGTCCCCGCCCATTAAAATACCTCGTGTGCCCCCGTCTCTTTCCGCGTGCCTAATCGCCTCGCTGTACCACGATTACGTCCCTAAACGCGGTACATACATACCGCGCACCGCGCTCTATGCATAAGACGCCGTCAAAATGGCAATGCAATGTGCAACGATCATTTTCGTACACACCTTTTAATGCGATATAATTTCTTTTTTTAATTCGACCGAATTTTAGCGACACGTTAGTCTAGGCAATGAGCGAAAAAAATATGTTTGAACCCGTTATAATTACTTAGAATGATTAAAACGATTAAAATGATTAAATAAAATTTTTAAATGATATTATATCTCCAACTTGTTCATGCGAGGATGTGACAATAATAAATATAATAAATGTTTAAATTGTTGTCACATCCTAGCATGATCAAGTTGGAGATATAATATCATTTAAAAATTGTATTTAATCATTTTAATCATCTTAATCATTCTAAGTAATTGTAACGGGTTCAAATAATATTATATAATAATATATAATATATAATATATAATATATAATATATAATATATAATATATAATATATAATATATAATGTATATATAATATATAATATATAATATATAATATATAATATATAATGTATATATAATATAATATTATAATAATAAATATAATAAATGTTTAAATTGTTATTATTATGTTGAATTTCTTTAGAAAAATCGAAAGAACCGCTTTACTCTAAACGAATGAATAAAATAAATTAAAATAAATATGGACGGGAGCCTTGAGTTCGCGGACAAAATACATAGTTTCGAATGTCGTTGAACCATTAGAATACCGAGAGAGGTTCGCGCCCAGATTCTCCCGCCGACTGTTTAAATCGAGAAGGTCGAGCCGTGGATCGTGATTAAGATTCCCATTCCATAGTGCCGCGCTGGCAGAATCGCAAAGATCCTTGGATAGGTACAATTTCAAGCAAAGCAGTATTTAAATGGGAAGCAAAACCTTCGTTCAATCCAACATTCCTCTTTCGACGGTGCAGGACATTAAAACAAATTTTGGCTAACGTATTTCTTTATGACAAGAATGAGTAGATCAGTCTCAAAATACTAAAAAAGATTTAGAGAATTTAAAAAAGTTATTGTATTATTTGCGGCTCGTTGACATTATTAAGAAGTTAATTAATTATCGTTTTGCATGCAAATTCGAATAAAGGATCATTCGAATAAGAGATCATTCGAATAAAGAATAGTTCGATTAAAGAATCGTTTGATTAAAGAGCCATTTGAATAAAGGATTATTCGAATAAAGAGACATTTGAATAAAGGATTATTGGAATAAAGAATCATTCGAATAAACGACCATTCGAATAAAGAATCATTTGAATAAAGAATCATTCGAATAAGGGATCATTTGAATAAAGAATCGTTCGATTAAAGAATCATTTGATTAAAGAGTCATTTGAATAGAGAATCATTCGAATAAAGAGTCATTTGAGTAAAGGTTCATTCGAATAAAGAATCGATCGAATAAAGAATCATTCGAATAAATAATCATTCGGTTAAAGAATCATTCGAATAAATAGATAGAATAATTTACGACGAATAATATATTCGACTAAAAGGAATTCACTCGGATAATTATCTAGATGAATATCTATTCAAAACAATCCGAATAATTCAAAGTTCGCCGAAAAATTTCTTGGGAAAACAATGTTCCAAAATCGAACAGACGAGTGAACCGCGAAACAAAGTCCAACAATTCTGAGCACCCTTCACCTAAAACCTTGAATTCGGCGTAGCTTGCTGCTCAGCATTTTGAAGCGAGTAGATCTTCTCTTATTCGCAGCGTTCTACCCATCCCAGGAAAGATCGAGCGGCGAGATCCAGAGGCGATCGAACGGCACTAAAAGTAGAATGCGTCGGTTCGAGTTAGACCGTGGCCAGAATGGCGAGAAGTTATAGCCTCTGGCTGGATATGTGTGTATGTGTGCACGTGTGTATGTGTGTGTATGTGTCTGTAAAGCTTGTAGGTCAGTTTCGAGCGGCTTATCGATGCGGAGCAGGTTCGGCTGTCCCGGTTGTTTGACAAACCGATTACTCGACGGTAATCGAGCCTTGCATTTATTAGGATGCGGTACAGTTTTGGGTGTCAAGGCGCACAGGCAGTTGGAGGGCTCCCTTCGAGGGCAAACCGTCTACAATCGCCAGCTAATTTCCTCTTCCGAAGCCCCCGATCAACGAAACGGTTCCTAACGATCATCTCCTCGCTCGTACACGGTTTCCCTTCTTTTTTTAGAAAAGAAGTTCTGCTTAAATGTCAAACTCGACAGTGTTCCCTCTTCTTCTTCTTCTTATTATTTCTTATATTATTTTTATTATTATTCATTTATTTATTTATTTATCTACGAGTTCGAGAAGTACTTTGTAAGTAATTTCTCATAAAAGAAAACTATTCAATAATAGCCAGCAGAAACATTGGACAATTCAAAGTAGCGCGTTACTCGAATAAAATTTTATTCGAACAACGTTTCGAATACACTTATCGAATCAAATTTTATTCGAATAACGATTTGAATAAATTCTTCAAATAAAATTCGATCCAAATAACGTTACGAATAACATTTGATCCGAATAACGTCTCGAATAAATTCTT
This sequence comes from Megalopta genalis, assembly GCF_051020955.1. NCBI lineage: Eukaryota > Metazoa > Arthropoda > Insecta > Hymenoptera > Halictidae > Megalopta > Megalopta genalis. The sequence continues at coordinate 16,905,112 of NC_135015.1, read as the reverse complement.
CGAGTAAAATTTTATTCGAATAACGATTTGAATCAATTCTTCGAACGAGTCTGATTCGAATAATGTTTCGAATAAATTCCTTGAATAAAATTTGCTTTCAATAACGACTCGAATACAATTTTATAGAATGAAATTTCAGATAAATTCTTCGAATAAAATTATACTTGAATAACGATTCGAATAAATTCCTCGAATACAATTTTATTCGAATAACGATTCGAATAAATCCTTCGAATACAATTTTATTCGAATAACGATTTGAACGAAAATTCTCCGAATAATACATCGAATAACGATTCGAATAAATCCTTCGAATAGCATATCGATTAAATTCAACGAATAAAATGTTACACGTTATTCGGCGTTCGCATCAAATATGCCCAACTCTCTGATTCAATTAAAGCGAACGATATAAGAGCTTTTACTTTTCGCTGTTGCGTAATCGGCACAAATACGGTCTATTTCATTTGTGACGCAAATGCAATACAGCAAAAAAAAAATACAGCGTGTCCACGTAACAGTAACCACGAATATTTCGAGCAGTTCCGACAAGCCTAACGATAAAATATTCCGAAGAAATGTTAATCAGTTTTCGGTCAGTTGCTGCTTGCAACCGAAAGAATTTCAGAAAAAAAAGGATATTTTATCGCGAGAAATCAAGGCCACCTCGTTTATAAATGGCACGGTCCATTTTTGTTTTCACCCGATATTATCGTATCTCGTATAAAGACAATTTTAATTGCGTTCGTTTAATTACATTCGAGCAGCTCGTAATTAAATTACATTCAAATACCTGTTATAGCAACCTATAAACCGTTATTGGAAAATCGGCCGATCGCCGGGAAATGATCACCATAAACGACACTGTCGGCAAATAAAAAAATGCCGGGCGATCGAACGGACTCGTCGGGCATTAATTGTCCCGAGCTAATGAAGCGTATCGGAGATCGCCACGTCCGTGAACGCGTTTCACGGCGAACGGCTCGGAGAGAAATTGAATTACGGTAAGCGCGACAGACGTGTCGACGACGGTGTCTACGCCGAGGAATCGGACGGAATGCTCGATTAGGTTACGCGCGTCGATATCGTACGGTCTGTGCTGACTGGAGGAAGGAACACGCGGAGCGTATTTCGGTAGCGGAATCGTGATCCGCGCGGAAAAAGAGAAAAGAAGCGGTCGGCTCTCCGATCGCCGGTCGGGCGCGCGCCGCATTCCCGATGGGAGTACCGTCGTTTACGGTAACGAGACAGGGACCGTAAGTACCATTCCACGCGGAAACCAGCCCCGGACAGTCCCAGCAGCCCCGTGAGAACGCGACGCGTACGAGACGATCGGTTTCTACGAGCGGGCCCCGGTGATTTTTTTTCGAGCGAGCGTTTCGCAACGGAACCGCTCGCGGATGAATATTAATTGCTCCCGTTTCACGGAAGAATCAGATTGGTCGCGGCGGTATCTCGCGGTCCAATGACTTACTTACTCACTTACTTACTTACTTACTTACATACTTTATTATACGCGTGTCTCTACCGGGCGAACACAATGCGCGGCGCAATTAGCGGGCCGCCTGAATTTCCAGGAAAGTGAAGCTAATTGGGGCTTCGGATTCCAGCGTTGACGGCTCGAGGCAGACGCGCCACGGCTCTTGCGCCGTTTGTATCCGTTTCTCAGAGCTTTTTTTATACGTTGTATCACTAATTGCCGCGTAATCGGCGTTGCGATTTTTAGATTAATCTTTCTTGTAATAAAGGGATTTTCGATGTGACCGGTAGAACTTTATAGCAAAATATAACGAGGACTATAATAGATAATGTTGTGCTCATTGTTTTACTTGAAAGTACATTCGATGGATTTAGAGATGAGTCAGAGTTCGGCATATTTTATTCGAGGAATTTATTCCATGTATTATTCGAATAAAATTTTATTCGAAGAATTTATTCGATATATCGTCCGAATAAAATTTTATTCAAGGAGTTTATTCGATATATTGTCCGAATAAAATTCTATTCGAGGAATTTATTCAATGTATTGTCCGAATACAATTTTATTTCACGGTTTCAATCGATATATTGTCCGAATAAAATTTTATTCGAGGAATTTATTCGATATATTGTCGGAATAAAATTTTATTCGAGGAATTTATTCGATATATTGTCCGAATAAAATTTTATTTTACGGTTTCAATCGATATATCATACGAATAAAATCTGATCCCAAAAATTTATTGGAAATATACGAATAAAATTGTATTCGAAGAATTTATTCGATGTATTATTACCTAACTAAAATTTGATTCGAAGAGTATATTCGACGGATTATTCGAATAAATTTGAATGAATTAAATGACTTCGCTATTGCGAGAATTTCTCCAGACAAATACCATTAGGAGAAAACGAAATTGAATCTTCCAGTGTTGTTAATCGCAACGGCCGGTAAGCACGGAATTTATGGTTGTATCGCGCGTTGCGCCGAAACGTTGCGTCCAACAGATTTCCGTAAATCCGCGAAGACCAAAATAGTCTGCGAACCCGTAAAGATTCACGGTCTAGCGATTAGAAAATCCGGAATGAAATGGCAGGCAGATATACGCGTGGATGTTTCGAATGCGAAAACCGCGGCGCAGCCGTAATCTGGTTCTGATCGAACGGTTAACGGTATGTGCTGTACTAATAGCGAACATAGTTGCAGGGATCGGGAAATGTTTATGTGTATCGTTGCCACCGTAACACTTCTACGGTGACGGAACAAGGACATCGGGATTCCTGATCTACGGTGACACGATCGCGGAAGCACCGATTCGAGTCGCGCGACTTCTCGAGATTAATACCCCGGACTGGCAGTCGGCAACCTCGAATGTTACTAATGAAATTAGAGCAGTTTGCTTAACCCTCGGACGGCGGACCATTTTTCACAACTGTATTGTCGACGATGCTTGCAACAATGCCGAGCTTTTCATTCCAGCGAGCCATTCTTCAAACTATATTTTCGAAGATATTTCTTGCAGACTTATTCGAGTTAATTCCTATTCTATTTAATTCTTAATCGATTTATTCGATTTAATCGCCGACGATTGTGTAATTAAATGAACGATTTAAATGGTCAGAGTCAAAATTGACGCAACCACCCCCACGCGAGGGTCGATACCAACGAAAAAAGTCAAACGGCGCCTAAAATCCCTGTTTTAAATGATTTGCTAAATTTAATCGCTGCGCATTTTATTCATTCGCGGCAAAATCTGGTAAGTGAAATATTGATGCAGACAATATTTACTTTGTAAAAAAGTCCGCTTCTCAACTTCTCCTAGAACTATTATAACATTAATTTATGGTGACAATCGAGCACTCTTTCGTGTCTCTGTTGACACCATAATGATCGATTCGGCAACCTGAAATAACCCGAAACGTTCTATAAATTCGGAGCAATTTTTTCGCAAAAATGTCCGCTTTTCCTCCATTGACTTCCCAACTTCTCTTCGAATTATTATAACATTCATTTATGGTAACAATCGAACACTCTTTCGTGTCTCTGTTGACACCATAATGATCGATTCGGCAACCTGAAATAACCCGAAACGTTTTATAAATTCGGAGCAATTTTTTCGCAAAAATGTCCGCTTTTCCTCCATTAACTTCTCAACTTCTCTTCGAATTATTATAACATTAATTTATGGTAACAATCGAACACACTTTCGTGTCTCTGTTGACACCATAATGATCGATTCGGCAACCTGAAATAACCCGAAATGTTCTATAAATTCGGAGCAATTTATTTAACGAAATAAAAGTTGCAAAGCCCTGTCATTCGGACCGCGAATGTTTATCCAAAATAAAAGGCTCGCGCATTCCCATGCAGAATATTTCAAGAAGAATATTTTAAGAAGAATAAAGAAAATTCGTCGATTTTGACGCTCGCGCTGTTTTTTCTACGAATTAAGACAAATTAGGAGAACGCGCGTGCGCGCAAACCCTTGTCGTTCGGACCGCGAATGTTTGTCCAAAATAAAAGGCTCGCGCATTCCCATGCAGAATATTTCAAGAAGAATATTTTAACACTTTATCGTCCGGTCGTGGTTGAGGCTGCCACTCAGTAAGGACTGGCTTAGTCGCGCGCGCATTTGCTCCCAGTACCGGCTAAATTTTCGCTATTCATTGTGTTGTGCTTATTCCTATAAAAAAAATAATAAATAATAATAATTATTATAATTATAATTCATAAGGATATGGGGAGGTCAGCATACAGGAAGTCAGCTACTAACAAAACAGTAAAGAAGCGAAAACCGTCGATAGCTAAAAGTCGATTAATAGGCTATCGGTCGATAAGCATTGGCAATCGAAAAGCCGATTGATAGGCTAGCGATCGATAAACATTGGCAATCGAAAAGCCGATAAATAGGCTAGCGGTCGATAAAGTGTTAAGAAGAATAAAGAAAATTCGTCGATTTTTTGACGCTCGCGCTGTTTTTTCTACGAGCAGGAATTAGGAGAACGCGCGCGCGCGCGCGCGGTGGTCCGGTGGTTTTCGTGCGGGGACCATACGTTTTTCTGTGTCAAGTTTGAAGCGGTTCGAAGTATCGAGGACAGAGATCGAATCGATCGGGCTTGTCCCGCGAATCGGAACACGATTTCGTAATATTTTCACGAGGCTGCCGCGCCGGTGCGCCTCGTCCCGAGAGAGCCGGCACACCGAGGGAATGCGGCGCTCGGCCCTCCGGCTACGAATTCCGTTACAAGCACTTGTATGGTTCTCTTCGGCTTCCACCGGCCCGCCCCGACCCGTCCCGGCCCGCTCCTTCTCACCTGCCCCATGAATACATTTTTTTCCTGATCCACGATCCCGCCTCGGGAGCACCGCGCGCGATCCCTTCTCGCAGATCACGCGCGATTTCTTCTGCGATCGGGCTCCTCTTTCAAAACGATTTCAATGTTGCATCCGGCAAACCGCGCTGCTTCGCAAGTCTTCCTTCGATCGGATCCTACGATCCTATTTCTCGGAGACAGAATTATGCTCCAGCGACGAGTATACTCGTCATCGAGAAGTGGCAGTACAGTTCTCCCGAATTTACAGTTAAATTTCTCACTAATTCGCGCTCAGATTGCGCGCGAAAATTGACATAATTTGGGAAGAAAAGATACGATTATTCGAGCCTCGTTGAATAATATATAATATCAATAATATTAATAATAAAATATATTAATAATAAAAATTAATATTATTAATAAATAATATATATAATCGTTGACGATTGTATTGTATTTCCACTTACCAAATTGTTTATTTTTGTTTGCGAGTCGAAGGAAAATTAGGGAGAATTTTCTACTGCATTTAATTAAAACTGCACTGAATTAAATTGCATTCTGCTGTCCATATTGTCATTGTGCAATCATCGGACTGCGGACCTCGGTGCAATCTGAGCGCGAATTAGGGAGAAATTACTGTGCTTTGTGTCACGACGAGTGTACTCGTCGCGCGTAAATAACGGCGACCATTGGCTATTTAAATTGTGATTTTAGTGAAAACGAAAATACATTCTGAAATTTCGAGATGTTTAGAATATTTTTAGGCCGTAGAATATTTCGTGTTTCGCACGAAGAACGATATATAAACTCTGCGAATATAATTGTTCGATAATTAGCCGACCGAATGAAATATAATTACGCAACGCTCGGCCGAGCGAAACGACGGCGAGAAGATATTTTCATTCGAGCCAATAAGGAAAATCGAAACGCTGCATCTTTACGTTTCGATCGAAATTTAACCGTGCATATAAACTATCGCGATCTTCAAAACGCATTGTTAAAGTGTTCTTTCTAGGTCGAAATCAAAAAGTTACAAAATACGAATTTTCTTATCGTTTCTGCCGCTTTAACCGATTAGAATTTTTGCTAAAATGTTTTTATTCATTGCCTGGTAAACTATTTAGTCTAAAATCTTGAAATTCACGCGATTTGGTCGAATTGCTCGAAAATCGAGCTCAAAACGCGACTAATTTGTATTGTTTTGCAACAACGACGAGATCGCGTTTATTTGAACTTCGCACGATTTTTCATCATAATATATGCTTGATTGGAGAAGTTTCTCTAAAAAATGTGAAACATTTGTGCAACCTTAAACATCGTATTTATTTATTAATTAAAGATCAGTCTTGTCGCCCTGTTCGGTCGATTTAACGTGAAAAGATGTCCGAATATCGTCGTCGCCAACTATGCGTCATTTGCCAAACGATTCTTTCGAGACCGTAGAACAATATACGAGTAAAACGGCGTACGAGAAAAGCACCGGACGATCGAATAAACTGAACACAGTGTCCATAAAACGCGAATAATCGTTGGAGAATAATAGGTCGGTTTCCAGGTTATTCCGAGTTTATGTCGGCAACGTAATCTATTGGGTTGGCAACTAAGTAATTGCCGATTTGTTCAATGAAATACAAAATTTCTTTTTACTTGGAACGAAGTTTAATCTGTAATGTATTTTCCATTTTGTTCGATGACCTTTTGCCATCTCCCTGACAACTTGAAAATTCCACGCTCGTAGAAAGTCCGATCCTTTTCGGCCAAAAACTGAGTTGAGTGAGATTTTACAGCGTCATCATCGTTAAAAGTTTTACCACGAAGGGAGTTGTCCAGGGATCGAAATAAGCGGTAATCCGAAGGCGCGAGATCAGGGCTATATGGTGGGAGTAACATCGATTTCCAACCAATATCCATCAATTTTTGCCGAGCGGACAAAGACGTGCGCGGCCTAGCATTGTCCTGCTGGAAAATGACACCTTTACGATCGACCAATTCTGGTCGCTTTTCCTTGACCGCTGCATTCAATTTGTCCAGCTGCTAACATTCACGGATAATAAAAAATAACATAATAATAATAATTTTATAATATAACATTTACGGATATCATAAAAATGGGAGTGAGAGACATCTATAACTGAAATCGGCAATTACTTATTTGCCAACCCAATAGTAATCCCGGAGAAGTGACGATTTCATCCGCGATGGAACTTTAATTGAACGAGCGAACGAAAAAATCCTTGTCGGGGCGCCGTTCGCAGTGATTCCGCGGGCACAGTGATCGCGACGATTGGTCGTGCCGAATGCGCCGGGAAAGAAAGGAGCGCAGAAATAGATTCGCAAAACTGCACGGCACAACAACAGGTGACGGCGAGCGAGGAAGAAACGAGCGTCCGGCAACCTGTTATCTGGGTAACTTTCCGAGCCAGAATGCTCGCGTGAGCACAATTACCGGCGAATAAAAACAATTCGACTGATTTCGCCGGCGAGAATCTTTAGCCGCGTAAATAGATCGAGAAGCGTCCGCCGGGAGACACCATCGATCAATGTCAACGGCCGCAACCAGTCTCGTTCCGGGCAAAAAGCGACGCGAACGAATCCGGAGAATTAATATGTAACAAATAGAGTGCAGAAGTCTATCGGGATGACAGATGCTCTGCATAAATTTGCTTTTTACGAGATACGCCACTTCGAGTCGGAATTAGATCTCTCTCTCTCTCTCTCTCTTTTTTCTTCCGGCGTTTATTTAGAGTGCGCCGAGTGCGATCTATTATCCTACGGAATAGATCCCTTAATGATCTCGCTTATTAGAGCTAAGATTTACGGAACCGGTTGAAACGACGGCACGCAATTTTTTCATTTACGATTATTCAGATTGCAAAGATATATTATATTTATCTGCGAGTTATTTATTTCGATTATTCATTTCGATACCGCAGGTGTCCCAGCAGTTTCCCAGCACGCACTTCGACCAATGCGTTCTACAAATAAAAATAAGAACGAAATGTTGCGTAACGAACATAATTGTTCACAATAAAATTGTTCAGAATTTAAGGTTGTTGCGTCGCTTCACAAAAATGGATACAACTTATATAGAATATCGGACACAATTATCGGACACTTATGATTATATTGTAAGATACGTTGCTTCATTCAGAAATAGACTTTAATTGGATTCAATTGCACAAATCAATTTTACGATTGGTTCTTTTACTTGAAATTACGTTACACGAGCGATCTAGAAAATTACTGTCTTTAATCATCGTTTCACAAGCAGTCGAGAAAATCACTATTTTTAGTCAACAGAACGATTACATGTTAATAAACATAACTCCAGCGTTTGCAAGGCTCCAGAAATCGTTCAGAAGTCGTTCCACTCTTTCACCTTAATTTCTCTTGTAAAATTACACGTTGTCTAAACAAATGTCTCGAACAAAAGTTATTTAGCATAAAAAAGAGCAATACACGGAGACGATGAACTTTTTTGCTCACAAGCAGTCAAGAAAATCACTATTTTTAGTCAACAGAACGATTATATATTTAATTTAGTCATCATAACTCCAGCGTTTGCAAAGCTCCAGAAATCGTTCAGAAGTCGTTCCACTCTTTCACCTTAATTTCTCTTGTCAAATTACACGTTGTCTAAACAAATGTCTCGAACAAAAGTTATTTAGCATAAAAAAGAGCAATACACGGAGACGATGAACTTTTTTGCTCACAAGCAGTCAAGAAAATCACTATTTTTAGTCAACAGAACGATTATATATTTAATTTAGTCAACATAACTCCAGCGTTTGCAAAGCTCCAGAAATCGTTCAGAAGTCGTTCCACTCTTTCACCTTAATTTCTCTTGTCAAATTACACGTTGTCTAAACAAATGTCTCGAACAAAAGTTATTTAGCATAAAAAAGAGCAATACACGGAGACGATGAACTTTTTTGCTCACAAGCAGTCAAGAAAATCACTATTTTTAGTCAACAGAACGATTATATATTTAATTTAGTCAACATAACTCCAGCGTTTGCAAAGCTCCAGAAATCGTTCAGAAGTCGTTCAACTATTTCACCTTAATTTTTCTTGTAAAATTACACCTTGTCTAAACAAATGTCTCGAACAAAAGAGGAGCATAAATTTGGCGTAAAGAAGAGCAATGCACGGAGGCGATGAACTGTTTGCCGTTTTCCTAGTAGAAACTGAACTGGAATAAACTTAAATTGGAAATTCGGCTACGTACAAAGGTTGTTTAACAAAGTCACGAAAGCGTGAGACGATAAATCTTGTCGGCTTCCGGAATGTCTGGTTCGATCGGCGAGGAAAGTCCAAATGCCGTTTGCCGTACTCGTTTATTCAGGATCGATGGCGTAGAACTGCATTTTGTTTTCATTATTATATCCCAACGAAAATCGAAATATATGCACCAGTAATATAAAACGAAGAAATAAGGCTTGAATAAGTAATTTCAGTTGTTACATGTTTTTTTCCGCTTTCTTTATGGAAACCGACCACTGTGCGCCGCGACGCGCCGAGAGAGGAATCCCGAGCTAACTGTTAACCAGCGATTTTCCGTCCCGCGCCCGCTCGGAAACCTCCGGCTGGTTTGTTGTCGCAACCATACTCGCATCGGGACGATCCGCGAGTAACGTTGTTTCCCTTGACAATCGTTTTTCCGCGGCGATATTCCGCTTCTCTCGGCGCGTTAATATTCGCAGTAACTCGCGTTAATATTCGGACATATTTTTAAATAAACATATATTTAAACACATATTTTAGACATTATTAGACATTATTAGACATATATTTTCAATTTGGAACAAAATGACTTTAACAGTGAGCCTACCGAAGTCTAAAAAAAGCGATTAAAAAACAAATGATGTCTTATGAAAGTTACAAGAAAGAATTTATTCAAATTTTTCACAATTTTTGTAACAGTGTTAGCATTAATTATCGTTAATTTTAGTAACAGGCTTAGCATTAATTATGGTTAATTTTAGTAACAGGCTTAGCATTAATTATCGTTAATTTTAGTAACAGGCTTAGCATTAATTATCATTAATTTAATAACAGGCTTAGCATTAATTATCGTTAATTTTAGTAACAGGCTTAGCATTAATTATCGTTAATTTTAGTAACAGGCTTAGCATTAATTATCGTTAATTTTAGTAACAGGCTTAGCATTAATTATCGTTAATTTTAGTAACAGGCTTAGCATTAATTATCGTTAATTTTAGTAACAGGCTTAGCATTAATTATCGTTAATTTTAGTAACAGGCTTAGCATTAATTATCATTAATTTAATAACAGGCTTAGCATTAATTATCGTTAATTTTAGTAACAGGCTTAGCATTAATTATCGTTAATTTTAGTAACAGGCTTAGCATTAATTAGCGTTAATTTTAGTAACAGGCTTAGCATTAATTATCGTTAATTTTAGTAACAGGCTTAGCATTAATTATCGTTAATTTTAGTAACAGGCTCAGCATTAATTATCGTTAATTTTAGTAACAAGCTTAGCATTAATTAGCGTTAATTTTAGTAACAGGCTCAGCATTAATTTTGCTGTGCAGTTACCGAAATATATTTCATTAATTTTGCTGTTACTTGCAATGACAACAAAAGATAAAAGAATCCACGTATTTTAGCATTTCTGTTAGCACAAGTCTAAAACGAAAATATGAAAAGAAAAATGCGTTTTACAGGTCTCGTTAACTCGTGTAAACTGGTCTCTCTGACAGCTCGAAAACTCGCAAGTCATTTCGTCCACTTTTAAGAAAGTCATTCTGCTTTCAAACGTTTCCTAGTGTTAACGCGAGTCACTGTACCCGTTGCTCGAGCTCTGCGTCGCCGAAGGACACTTTTAAATGTCACAAGGCTATTTATATTTAAATCCTTTACGAAATTAGCTGCGCGTATTCTGTGTAAAAGCTTTCTCGAAATGTCGGCGCAGAAAAGTTCGGGAAAACTTTTTCAGGAAAGCTCGTTTTTTTTTGGCAGTAATCGACGGATCGAGCGTCGATTCGAAGACGGTCGACAATCGCGCGACTTTCTGTGCATTTCGTTGAACCTCCTATCAATATTCTCTGTTCGATCTTTTCCATTTAATGCTTTCTTCCATTGATTTTATCAGAAAATCTTACGCGAATACGACTCTTTAATTCGACTCGGTCTTGAAATGCTAAATGTCGATAATAAAATTAACGAGCTGTTACAGCTTAAAATGGCGAAAGTAGATTGAAAACAAGGATTGGAAGGTTCTGGTGACAATTTATGGCGATATTGGTCGTCGAAGATTGGGGCCAAGACTCCGTGGAAGGAACCGAGGAACTGCGAAACGATTCGCCATAAAATTCGCTGTCGCGGGAAGCGTTTTATCGACCGAGAATTCCTCAAGGTGGTAGATCGGGACAGTGTAATGCATGCGGGAGAAGGAAACAGAAGGAGAAAGAGAGAGAGAGAGAGAAAAGGACACAGGTTGGATCGTTTTCTATCACCTTTAAGACCCTTGAAAGTTTCGTGCTGCGGCAGAGCACCTATCGCGTCGAGAAAAAGAGAAAAACGCTAAGAAATGATCGCGAGACTTTCTACGGCAGAGAAAGGAACTTTGTCATGATATCTCTCATTTAGATACGCAGAAATCTGTTTAGGAGCTTGGAAAATGCGACCAGCTGCTTCTCCAGCCTCGGTTACGATGTAACCGGCCCGCGCTTTCGGATCGTTCACCAATGAACCAGTTGCATTAACACCGTTTCATAATACGAAGCGACAATAAAAATGCATGATAGAAACTTCAAAACGATATATCAGAATTCTAGTTCGAACAGAATTTACATAATCGATGGTGAAATGCGACCAATTCGATGTGAAACGATCTTTTAAGCACCTGTTGAGTATACTGGATGTGCAGGTGAATTTTGAAGGTATTTTTTAGTTAAGTCGATTTTGTAATATCATCGTTCTGGAAGAAACATACTTTCGAGAAAAATATATTTGAAGATTTGTATAGCAATACATACTGATCGTTCACGTTAAGATATATTTAATACCTTTCATCGAAGGGGTTGAAGGACATCTTCGAATACTTTTTAATAAAAATGATCTTTTTTATCATATTTATATTTAATATCTATATTTTATATTTATATATATTTAATTATATTATTATATATATATATTTATATTATTTTTTATATTATTATAATTATATATTTATATTTATATTTAATACCTTTTGATAAAAATTATTTTATATTAATACGCTATTTTTATCGAAGGGGTTAAATGATATCTTTTAATACTTCTTAATAAAAATGATTAAATAAATATAATAAATATAATAATATTATTAAACAGTGTTAAATATTGTTAAACTATAAAAAGGTTCTTACGTTCCACGTTTTCCATGAAATCGCTTCTCGACTTTTGCCACGGTCGTCGCGAACTTAATTCGGTAAATTGGTATAACTATAAAAACAGTGTTAATGAGTAATCCACCGGCTATAACTTTCTCCAAGAAAATGTAAAGAAAATAAAAGAATCGATTCTCTTTCGAACGATTCGCAGCAGAATGCTCCGTCAAGCATAAACAAGCGGACAGAAAAACCATCGTTAATATACCTCGTCGTTGTCACGATTTATGCGCACGATCGACCGACGACCGGCCACTTTCCTCCGTAAAAATCGATGCCCGACACCCGAGCAATTAAAAATGCATCTCCAGAGTTTGTTCAGATGTCCCCGGCGTTGATTTATGCGACCGGTCGCCGGGCGGCTGGCGGCGGGGAAGACTTTCGATTTCGAGAAAAATCATCCCGCGGTTAGTTTCGGGGGGGTCCGACAGCGTTCCGTTGATGACCCAGGGTCAATTTACTTTCTACTCGGTCCCGCTCCGCGGAAATCGCGGGAGTGCAAGGGAAAAGAAAGGACGGGACCGTCCTCCCGCCCCTGAAAACCGAGCGCACTTTCTCGCGACGAGGCCGGCAATATACATATCGTTAGGCGATCGCGGGATGCTGATGAGTGAAAACGAACGGAGACGGTGAATAAACAACCGACGTCGACCCTCCAAGACTTATTGGCCGGGATAACGTCGCGGGAATCTCTCCGGGCACTGGAAAATCGTTCTCCCTATCGCGAGAAGGGATCTCTCTCGTTTCGATCGCCGTAAAACCATCCCGACCAAGTTTTCCCACGTTTTTTGTTTTCGTTTCTTTCGACCCCAAAAGCTCGAACACAAAATCAATTTAATTTAACGCTATTTCTACCGATTTTTCGCGTGCACCTATTTCCACTAAATCGATTTTATCTGAAAAGATTTCAACAGACGGGAATTTAAAGTGCATTGACTTTTTTAAAACTGCATTAAAAATGAGCTGTATTTTTTTTAACCCTTTGCAGTCGAAGCTATTTTAACTCGGAATCGAAAATATAATTTTTCTGATATATTCTGATATCTACGCTTTATATAATTGTGTTATTTTATATAATTAAATAATTTTATAATCTTGTTTTGTTTGTAAAACAAAATAGCGGTCTTAAACGTATTACAATGTACATCTTCTCAGAGCATTAAATAAATATGTGAAAAATTCGAGCAATAAATAAATATGCGAGAAACACGCGCATCAAATAAATATGCAAGAAACACATGCATCGAATAAATATGTCTGAAATACGAGCATTAAGTAAATATGCAAGAAACACATTCATTAAATAAATATGTCTGAAATACGAGCATTAAATAAATATGCAGGAAACACGTGCATTAAATAAATATGTAAGAAATGCGAGCAATAAATAATCATGCAAGAAACACGTGCATCAAATAAATCCATGAGAAATACGAGCAATAAACAAACATGCAAGAAACACGTGCATTAAATAAATCTGTAGAAATACGAGCAATAAATAAATACACAAAGAACGCGTGCATTGAATGAATAAAAAAGAAAAAAAGAACGGTTCATTAAATGAATACGTATGAAACACGAAACGCGATGAAAAATTGACTCTGTTCAATCAAAGTGTCCGATTATTAATGGGAGTCGGTATATTCGTGTGCAGCAAATGTAATCATTTGCAGCGTATATTTGGACTGCCATGTTCGGCTGGAACGAAGAAAAATTCGTTCAATTTTGTGCAATCGATGTTCCGTTTTGTTCCTGCGACATACCGGGAGCAGACGCAATAAACTGTAAACGGTTGATAAATCGAGAGCTGAACGGCGGATCGCGTCCCGCCGCGCGGCGCGGTGCGTCTCTCCGGTACACGTCCGCTCGTATTTATGTTTGCTCGCGATTTGCACCTCGCGTCGTACCGTGCCGGAGCACGGGCAGACGGGAAAACGAGCGATCGCAGCGGGAACATGAAAGTTCCGCGTTAAGTTGGTCACGCGAGTTGCGCCGGCATGTAGTTAAGGTGCGCTTAATGACCGTCCGGGAAGATCTACGCTACGTGACACAGTTTGCCGGCAACTATGCGCCGCCACCGCCGCGCCGGTTCGCGTCGATTCAACAGATTTCCGCTCGGCGAATCTCCGCGCGCGCACGTCGCACGCATCGATTACCTTCGACAAATCCCAGCCGGCCATGCAGTCGGATCTTTTCGACCTTTGCTCGGGGGTTCTCAGGCGAATAAGTCATCGGAGGAGCGGGGACGGGTGACGCATGCGCCAGGAATCCCGTACAATGGCGTAACGCGTCAGCCGAGCTCGCCTCTCATTGGTCGGTGATTTTCGTTGATAACTCCTTAACAAAGCGGTGGATCGCATTCGCGCTAAGGAAAAAGCCGCTTCAAATGACCCTCATTTCCCGGAATTAACATAATTTTGGGACACCCTGTATGTCAAAGGGTGAGAATCGTAGCAGCGTAAACGATATTTAGGAAAATTTCGACTTGTGCATTGAAACGTAATCTATGCACGCCAAAATGATAAAAATATAAGTGAAATAAATTACAAAGTTACTGTAAATTAATTTCACTGTAAATCATCTCGACAATGAATTTGTTCGGCAAACGATACGCGTCTTAATAAACAATAATGCTTCGCGCTTCGAGCAACAAGCAAAATGTGTTTTACGCCACTACGATTCTAACTCACTCGTATGCATGTGCGACGACCGCATATCCCCGTAACGAGCATCAAAATAATTTTATACGTTAATGCATACCGTAATGTTCTAGAACGCACGCACTTTCCCGAGATAATATATATATATTTTTCCTTTTTTTTTACGAGGGCACACGTTGCGTTCGATAGAAAGTTGTAGCCACGGAGACTGTCCCTGAGGCCAAACCCTGCCAGCGAACGTGTTAATAGCCTCATTAGTTCAGGATCTCCTAGTGAATCGTTTATTAGTAGCCTCGTTCGTAACTTAGTAAAGTTATCTTGAGCAATAGAAAATAACAACGTCCGCGAACATAATTATTAAAACCAGACCGACGAGTTCCTTTCGAATGCAGCAGTTCTTCGAAGAAGCGTCATTAATCTAGTGCATTTCATTCTGTTTTATTTTATTTTCTTCTTTTATTTTGTCTATTTTATAACACTTTCTTCTTTTCTTCGATCTAGTTTATTTTATTTTTTGGTTTTATTCTATCTATTTATTTTATTATATTATATTATATATTATTTTTGTTATATATTATATTTATTATATTTATATTATTATCTTCTATCGCTTTATTTTATTTATTTTAATTTATTTTCTTGTTTTATCATATCTAATTTATTTCATTTTCTTGTTTTATTTTGTGTATTTTATTTCATTTTCTTGCTTTATTTTATCTATTTTATTTCACTTTCTTCTTTTCTTTTATCTAGTTTATTTCATTTTTTCGTTTTATTCTATCTATTTTATTTTATTGCATCGCTTTACTTTACTTATTTTATTTTATTTTCTTATTTTATTTTATCCATTTTATTTCATTTTCTCGTCTTATTTTATCTTATTTACTCTATTTTCTTGTTTTATTTTATCTATCTCATTTCATTCTCTTATTCTATTGTATCTAATTTATTTAATTTTCTTATTTTATCGTATCTATTTTATTTCATTTTCTTCTTTTATTTTGTCTATTTTATTTTACTGCATCGTACCGTACATTATCGTAAGGAGAAAGACCACGCGTAATCCACAAGGAAACCAACGAAAAGTTCATAATATCCTCGTCTATTTACCAACCGTAAAATCCGCCGTAAAACGAGTGCGGACACTCGAGCGTACCCTAAGTCAAAGAGAGTCGTCCATCGTCGCCGTCCGTACCGCGAAATTCCTGAACGGTCATTTCGTTTCAACTTGTCCGTCCCATTTTCTAAACCACTGACATCTCGTCGGCCGGTCGGCCTACCGATCTCTGTCCCGGCGTATCCCGTTTGCAAGCGCGCCGACCAGAAAAAGGTGATCCTGCGATCGCGATAGCCGGTCGCTCGCGACGTTTATCGTTTCTTACGACACAGGAAGGAGCTCGTGTTATAATCGAATTAATAGAGAAAGCGGCGACGACGACGACGACGATCTTGTCGGGCGACTCTGCTCGGGGAAAACGCGAACGAAATCGCGACCGGCGGGAACGCGATTTCCGAACCGGCGATCGTCCCGGACAATAGTTCTCTCCCGGACGATCGAGGAAAACTCGTCGGCCGATTACGCCACCGACCGATCAGTACAATGCCGTGGACCTGCTTTCAGGGAGTGGCCAGCATTCCGGACGGTAAAGATCAGCGGGCTTGCGATGAATGGAACGCTTTAGGATCGGCCCGGAAAATGGACGTCGCCAAGTGTGCCACGGAGGACTTCGTGACGGTGGTCAATGTCGAGAGCCAGCCCCCGCCGGAGAATTTCGTGACGGTGCTGTCGATCGGCCAGGGGAAGAAGGAGGACGAGCCGGGCCAGATTTCCGGCACGAAGGCGCAAACGAATGGGCTCGACGGGCCCCTTGAGGAGGAGGTCGAGGTGTTCCGGCTGCCCGGCGAGCGGCTCGGCTTCGGGCTGAAGTTCGAGGGCGGCAACAAGACCGCGGAGAGGGTCAGGAAGCTGTTCGTTCAGAGCTGCGAGGACCAGAGCCCCGCCAGCAGGGCCAAGTGCTCCTGGGGCACTTTGGGCGAGGGGGACGAGGTAAGATGCTTGGCTCGATTTTATAGACAGGATGTCCCGAAAATGTCTCGTAATCCGGAAATGGGAGGTTCCCGAGGTCATTTGAAGCAACTTTTTCCTTTGCGAAAATTTTCTCCGCGGCTTCGTTTACGAGTTATTCACGAAAAACACGGACCAATAAGAGGCGAGCTCGGCTGGCGCGCGGCGGCCCAGCCAACGAGCGCACGGAGCCCGGTTCCGCTCATTGGCTCGGCCGTCTCGCGCCAAATGATCTCGCCTCTGATTGGTCACTGTTTTTCGTTCATAACTCGTAAACGAAGCCGCGGATTGCATTTTCGCTGAGGAAAAAGTTGCTTCGAATGACCTCAGGAATCCCGTACTTTCGGATTGCGAGACATTTTTGGGATATCCTGTAGTTTATTGGCTCGTCCGGCGAAGTTCGCGGTTTATCCTTGCGGAGAGAGGTCCTTTTAGCCTTCGAGAATTTTTCTCAAGAGTGTTTTGGTCTGAACGCTGAACCTACCGAGATCTGAAAGCGACTAATAAAAATTCACTGATAAGAATTACGAGATCAAATTTGTTGAAATTTTTTACAATTTTTATAGTAACGTGTGTCTGAGCGAAGAGAAATGCTTCTTGCTAAAAAAACATGATAGCATAGAAAAATTTTGGATTGTGATTGGAATGATGACTTTTGCTTAAATTAAAGTTTGAAATTTCTACTTTAAGAAAGTTTAAAGTTCCTGGATTTTTAATTTGACGCACCCTCGCGATTGCAACCCTTTGAATCTGAAGTCATGTTTGTCGTATTGAAAATTGCCAAGTTTGACGAAATGCACGGACTCTGTAAAATTTTTCTCGGAGATGCCGTTCGCAGTGGAATGAAGCTTGATCCTTCCTCTTCAATTTAAACAAAAGGGCACTTTGCTGCAATTTTTTCTCGCGAAGTTACAGCACTTCAAAGTAACCCTTGCACTTGGGTTACATGCAACGTGGCCTTACATTTAAAGAGTTACAGTAGCAAGGGTGCATCGATCTTAAAATCTAGAAACACTGTCTTAAAGTAGAGGTTTCAAGCTTTAATTTTAAGAAATAGTCATTATCCTAGGACGATTTTTCGCGGAGTTATCGTTAGCGGAGATCGGCAAATTTGTATCAAGGCGAACATAGATACGACAAACATAGGCCTCCCATTTAAATTATTACAGCAGCGAGGGTGCATCTAAATTAAAATCCAGAAACACTATCTTAAAGTAGAGGTTTCAAGCTTCAATTTAAAAAAAATGGTCATCATTCTACGATGATTTTTCACTGAGTTATTGTCAGTCGAAGTTGGCCAATTTTTTTCCAAAATCTCTCTCTGTCCATTGTATACAGTAAATTCTCCCCAATTGTTCTCCAAATTATAAACAAAAAACGAACAATTTAGAAAAAGGAGATACGATTATTGGAGCCTTGCACCTCACTTTTATAATTGCCAATTGTCAACGATTATAAAAATCAGCCACGAGGCTCGAACAATCGCGTCTCCCCTCCCCAAACTATCCAATCTTGTTCACAAACCGAAGAACAATTTCTGAGAATTTACTGCACACAGAACCTCCAGATCCGCCATCCTCTGGTTCCATAACCTCCCGCATCCGCCTAACATCGCAAGAAACCCGTCCCAACCGAAACCGCAGGACTTCCCGGACGGGCGTGTCCTTGGCTTCCGCGTTTCAACGCAGAATCGTCGCGCAAACTGAAGGTAAGACCGGGAACGAGCCGGGAACGATCCGTCCGATGGTGCTCGAACGTGCAACGTCCTCCGTAGAAATCGTTCGAGAAATCAAGCACTGTTCGTCCAGCTCGATGTCGGATCGGTCCACCTATGCAATGATCGAGAGAGTCAATGAACCGTTGATCGCGCTAATAACTTGTCGCTTAGCGGGCAACGATCGCGAGCCGCGTTCTCGTCGCCGCGACGACGAGAAAAACAGCTAAATCGTTCCAGAGCGCAGAAGCATTTTAATTAACCGGAAGTAGAACTGTCACGCGACGCGTTCGTAGCCGGGATCGCGGCTGCACCGGCGGCCGCCTGCAATTTTCGAGACCCACTTGCTGCGTTACGATTCTCGGGCGAGCCGCAGATTGGCCGGGGGGACTCGCGCGGGTCGCAGTCTGGCGACCGAGGCGGTTTGTTTATAGCGGTCGGGGCCCGCGCAAGAAACGAGCCGGGGCCGTATCTCTCACGTGCGCACACCGGTCACGTTACCGGTGTCTCTTTTCCAGGTACTCTCGATAGACGGTGTACCAGTGACACACATGACTCGGCTGGATTGCGTGAGGCGATTGAAGGAGTCCCAGCTGGTGATCAAGCTAATGGTGAGGTGCAGGGGAGCGCTGAGGCCCGAGGTGGTCAGCGCCGAGAAAAAGAGCTCCCCGGAGAAAAGCAAGGTGCCCCCGGAACTGCCTTCGGCGCCGCCGCCGGTCCCGCCTAGGAAACTGAGGCAGGCCAGGGGCCTGGCCGACGGCGAGGCGAATCCCAGCCCCGTCAGGAAGTCCTGGACCGGTGCCAGGTCGCAGACCAGCTCGCAGACAAACTCGCCCGGCTCCCAGCCGATCAGCTTGGAGAGCAAGGCTCCCAGCCTCTACGAGAGCTGCGAGTCCTCGCCCAAGAGCTGCAATGGATCCGCTCAGGACACGCCGAAGGGATCGCCCAAGGAACGCTCTCCGGAGCTCGCCAAATCGAAACAGGTTGGCTTCGTTCCCTGCTGGCATCAGCGCATCGGGATTTCGTATTTCATTCCGACGAATGAAGCTTCGTTCGAATTACGAACGTTTCGAATACGTTCTTTGGAAGAGAAATATTTCGGATAAATTCGTCGAAGTATTAGGCGAGTCTTGTTCGAAGAATTTGTTCGGGATATTGTAGGAATCAGATTTTATTCGACGAATTTATTGTTATTTGTTTTTCACTCGAATGCTAGTTTGTTTGGGGGAATTTATTGGAAGTGTCGCTCGAATGAAATTTCGTTGGACGAATTTCTTCGAGATATCACTGGAATAAAATTTTATTTGGAGGGATTTGTTGGAAGTGATGCTCGAATGAAATTTCTTCCGAAGAATTTATTCAATATATTGCTCGAATGAAATTCTATTCGACGAATTTATTTGGAACATTTGTCGAATGAAATTGTACGTCGAAATGTTACTCGAATCGAATTTCATTCGAGCGATATTTCGAAGGGGTTCGTTCGAAATATTTCTCGGATAGCATTTTGTTCAAAGAATGGAGCCTCGTTTAAAGAGATCTTAACAAAATAAAGTAAAATCGTTTTCCCTGAAAGCAAATAAAGCTCGGTTGTTTCGTGAATTCGAACAATTCTATTATATCGATGTGGGAGTTTTTGATGTTACCCCTTTATCAGACTTGAAAATAGAAATGAATGTGCACTGCTCTTTTAGCTGCCTTTGCTAAACGAGTTGCAAAGAGTTAGTCAGCCTTTGCAGCCAAGGGTAGTTCCTTTTAAGTAAGGCCATCTAAATACCTCGTCGAATTGTGATATAATACAAGATACATTTTTTACGAGTTCATTTTTTCCTGGTTATTTCTCAAAGGTCTTTTTTTCCGGTGATTTCTCAAAGTTAATTTCTTTTTATGATCTCGACGAGCATAATATCACGTTATTATACGCGTCAGAACGTATTTTTTATACTCAATAAAATATATATATAACTATGCTAGATTTAGTGTTAATAAAACCCACATTTACTGAAACACATAAACGTGGGATTTTCTTAAAAAAGGAAATAATTTTAACCCTTCGCACTCGAAGCCATTTTAACTGTAAACCATAAATAATTTCTCTGACTTGTAGTATTTCCATTTTATGTGACAAAGTGTATTTTATGCATATGAAATTGTGTCTTTGTAGTGATCCGTACAACAGTTACATTTTTAGCAATTTTTAAAAAAATCTAAACTTTATTAATACAAAAATTATCTTGGAACGTGATATAACAATTTCAGTGGTGTCTGAGAGTCACCACTCGAGTGCAAAGGGTTAATACAATGTCGTATATAGTATATAGTTATACGTAAAAAAAAATGATGGCCTTGAGAACACCGGATCCTTTTATATAAAACATAAAAATATTAAATATATAAATTATATAAACTCACATATTACACAAGTAATATTAGTTATATTATATTATAATGTTATGTATAATATTATTTACTTTACAAAAGTAAAGTAAATATATACATACTTTACTTTTTTTTTTAAATAATTTTGTTTGTCCGTCCCCTCTCGCATGTAATAAAAAACAAGTTCACAAAAACGCGTGCTTCATACAAAAATCCCGCGCGGATCACTGTCACGACCCGCGAGTCACAACTTCGCCGTCGCAACCGCATATCATTATCGCGCTAATGAGACTTGCGACAATTTCAGGAGCCTCCGGAAGCGATGGTGTACCTGGACGCCCGTTCGCAGTGCGGCTCGACGCACGGTAGCACGTCGGACGACACCGGGAGCTCGATGTCGACGGTGATCGACCGGTTCTCGACGTCGGACCGCGTGTCGACGATCTCGACAGCGTCGACGGCGTCGACGGCGTCGGAGCAGCCGAGCGAGTACCCGCGCGGCGCGGACGCGGAGCAGCCGGACAGGCCCACGGATCGGGACTACCAGCTGTCGAAGGCGATCTGCCTGGAGAACTTCGAGGCGGATTACACGTCGACGCCTCCCGACTACCTGCTGCGCCGGCTGGCCAGCTCGGAGGCGGTGACCCACGTGGAGTCCCGGGGCGAAGTCGAGAGGA
The DNA here is from genome assembly GCF_051020955.1 of Megalopta genalis. Classification (NCBI taxonomy): domain Eukaryota; kingdom Metazoa; phylum Arthropoda; class Insecta; order Hymenoptera; family Halictidae; genus Megalopta; species Megalopta genalis. The sequence continues at coordinate 16,883,426 of NC_135015.1, read as the reverse complement.
TCACGGCGGTGGTGGCGCCGAACACGGTGCTGATCGAGGAGACGATCACGTTCCAGCCTCCGCTCAGCTTCCAGGACGCGCCGCTGAGCTACGGGCACGAGGCGCGGCCCGACCTCTTCTACACGGCCGACCTGGCCGCGGACTCCTCCACGCACTTCAAGCCGATCAAGGACGACGTGGAGCTGGTCGAAAGGGTAAACGGCGGCCACGAGCACTTCCGCTCGCCGAAGAGCTCGCCGGAGAAGCCGGCCGGTGTCGCGAGGAGCTCGGACAGAACGCCGCCGCCGTTGCCGGCCAGGAACCACGTGAACAGGATCAACGTGAACCAAACTATGAACGGCGATCGGGATCAACCGGCTCCGCAGAAGCCCGCCGGCGGGGTGGCGGTGAACGAGGCACCCCAGCAGGAGGGGCCTCTGCTGCCGCCGAAGCCGCTGCCTAGAAGAGACGTCAAGGTCAGGCGGAAGAGACCGCCGCCGCCTCCGCCGCCGCCCGCCGTTGCGCCCAGATCGGAGGCTAAGCCGACGGCTCCGTTGGCGGAGACCAGGCAGGCCAGCCTCGAGGAACCGGTATCGCCGAAAGCGGACGTTCCCGTCCCGAAGAGCGAGGACTGCGCGGCGAAACGAGCCGACGAGAGGAAGCCGGAGAGGCTGGAGGAGCCGAAGAACGTTCCCGTGGAGAACGGCGGACCGCTCGAGAGGGCGAACAGCGAGGAGAAAAGGGACACCGAGTCCACGGACAGTTTCGACGTTTTGGAAGACGACGGATACAGGACGAACAAGGTGCTGGAGATCATCGAGATCAGGAAGGCGAAGGCGTTCTGTCCTCGAAGGCCAGTTGAGGTCGAGAGAAAGGAGGAGGAGGAGAGGCCGAGTTTCGTCGCGAACGATCAAGCGTGCTTGGATTCGGAGAGGATCAAGCCGGCGATCAAGGCCTGCGAGAGGCCCAAGCCCGAGCTGAGGACCTTGGTCACTATCTCGACGGAGATAGAGGACTCCGGCGAGGACAGCGACGAGGCGACCACGAGGTTCAACGAGCCCGTCGACAAGCTCGGCGACAGGCAGTCCGTCGGAGACGACAGCTCCGATCGCGGAGACTCGCCGATCGACGAGAACGCGTTCCGAACGCGAACGAACGAACACGATCACGATCACGATGACGACGACGACGACGATGACGACGACGACTCTTACAGCAGGTCGTTGAACGACGTCAATCGCAATGTCTGCGGTTTGGCCGGGAACAGGAGCAGGAACGAGAACGACAACGTCGAGGACGACGACACCAGCGACGACAGCGACGACGATTACTATTGGCAGAGCAATCTGGCCACCATCGGCGAGGAAGAGGAAACGAACTCGCTCGAGTACACCACTGCGTAAGTTTGAACGCGGGTGGACCCGTTTCGAGAAGCATTTCGGGACCCGTGGATGGAGCGTTTCGTTCGTTCTGGGCCGGTTACTGTGCCCTGAGGAATTTGTTGCGGCTCTCGTTTGATTTTCGGCATTGCGAACTTTGTATTTATGGTGCGAGATATATTAAGATTTTGTATTCGTTTATTTCGTTCATTTCTTTTTTACTATTTTCTTCGTTATTTTATTTCGTTCATTTCTTTTTTATTATTTTCTTCGTTATTTTATTTTGCTAACGTTTATTTTCCTTCACGTTTGTTTTCTGACTTAACGTTTGTTTTCCTTCATTATGTACATTTCCGAATCAATTTTTGCTTTCTTTCATTTTGTACAGTTTTTGATTTATTCTTTCGTTCTTTTATTTTCGTTCGTTCTTTGATACAAAAATTTATTATATCCTATTCGATGAATGTGAGATTAATTATGCTCGTAAACACACCAAAGGCGCAACAATTATTTTGCGTAGTAACTGACTCCATCGCCTTAGCCTTGTTTTCTGGTTAGAGTAAGGACTTTTCTCTGGCAAATTTGCCTTTTAGGAGGATTCTTCGTTGTATTACGCTTTCTATTTCGTTTCTGTATCAAATTATTTCGCTCTCATCTCGTAGAAATTAGAATTGCAGGCGATTCTGTTGCACCGACTCGAGGATTCTTCGTTGTACGACACTTTTCCCCTCTTCGTTTCTATGTTAAATTATCTCTTTAATGTAATAAGAGAAAGCGAAGTTACAACAAATTTTGTTTCACTGATTAGGATTATTCGATCGATCGAATTACCGACTTACCGACCAGCTCGAATTACAGAAAATGCTGTTCAGTCTTCGTTGTATCGCAGTTTCCATTTGATTTCTGTATCAAACTAATTATCGAGTTTTTTGTATCGCAAAATGCTTCTGTTACGGTATCGATAAGAAAAAAGCGTCCAAGTTAAATCGAATCTTAGACAGTTTTACCAATTCTCTGTTTCTCTACTTGCTTTGAAAAAAAGGAGGATCAAGGAGCCACGTGTCCAATTAACCCTCGGACTAATTGCCTGGTCATTTCGAACTGGAGTATTTAACCCCTTGATCCGCGAAATTCAAGAATCTGGCCCAAAATTGTCTACCACTTCTTTCTGTTATTAAATCGTTTGCTAAGTAACGTTGCTTTTTATTAAAGGAAAAGTGAAGAAATGGATCAAGTAAAATTACGTGCAGAACATTAGAATTAGACTTGAACACGATTCAATTTGTATTGAACTTATGGCAACGGGCGAGTCACACAAGGGGTTAAAGATCCAAATAATTACTCAATTATCGGCAAATGAATTGAATAAATTACTGCTAAATTTGGAACAATAGAAAAGTGAAGAAATGGAACGAGTAAAATTACGTGCAAAACATTAGACTTGAACACGATTCAATTTGTATTGAACTTATGGCAACGGGCTAGTCACACAAGGGGTTAAAGATCCAAATAATTACTCAATTATCGGCAAATGAATTGAATAAATTGCTGCTAAATTTGGAACAATAGAAAAGTGAAGAAATGGAACGAGTAAAATTACGTACAAAACATTAGACTTGAACACGATTCAATTTGTATTGAACTTATGGCAACGGGCTAGTCACACAAGGGGTTAAATATCCAAATAATTACTCAATTATCGGCAAATGAATTGAATAAATTGCTGCTAAATTTGGAACAATAGAAAAGTGAAGAAATGGAACGAGTAAAATTACGTGCAAAACATTAGACTTGAACACGATTCAATTTGTATTGAACTTATGGCAACGGGCTAGTCACACAAGGGGTTAAAGATCCAAATAATTACTCAATTATCGGCAAATGAATTGAATAAATTGCTGCTGAAGTTGGAACAATAGAAAAGCTAATACGTCTACGAGAAGTATCTGCATATAGTTAGAAAAATTGATAAATAAAGTTGCAATTGCTTGCAAGCGACGCAAACGTATAGTTGAGAAAATTGTCCACCGTTCGAGGGTTAAAATTTAACCGAATCCAAGACGACAACGGGGTAAAAAACAATGTGTTCCAACGAAAAATATAGATCCATGCAGATCTCGAAGGCAAAAGGGAAGATCAATAACCTCGATACCAATGGTCAGCGCGATAATGCCAACGAATCATAGCATCAAAGGGGAACACCGCCCTAAGGGTTCAAAAAAATCGATTCCACAATTACTAAAATCCTTCGAAAACCGTGCGATGCATTTTAGATAATAATTTCTAGTTCACGAATCAAGCAAATTCTTTCAATTCAGACGTCCCAGTACAGTAAATTGTCCCTAATTTTCCTTCAGCTTGCAAACAAAACTGAACAATTTGAGAACAAAAATGAACAATGAACGTTTATTCGAGTCTTGCACCTCGTTTTTATAATTGTTGACTGTAAAAATAAGCCACGAGGCTCTAATAATCGTATCTCCTCTTCCCATATTGTCCGTTTCTGTTTGCAACCTGAAGTAAAATTAGGCCAGAAATCAATTTTTGAGAACAACGAACAACTTAACTATTTCGTAAATTTCGCAAAAAATTGCCAAACAAAGCAACGTGACTTACATTTACATCCTGTCGGAAGGACCAAATCTTTTCCGAGAAGAACGTGCAGATGGAACACGAAATAACGAAAGGATTAAAAGTAGACCGCGGATTCTTATGCAAAACTAGAAACCTTCCGCACGAATTGCAAGAAATATCGGCACTAAATATCGAGCTCCTTCTCTCGGTAATAATTTCAGTCAACTCGAATATAATCAACTCGGAATAACGTATTCCAATTCTTTTAATCTTTCCGGTATTTTAAACTGCCGCTACAACTCGATTCTCCCACAAACGCGCAAAAGCCGCGGTCTAATTGCAAGGCTTTAAGAATGCTGCGACATTAATTTCGACCGGTTGAAAAGCGCTTAACTGTTTGCGCGAACCAGTGCCTCATGCAAAAATGAGTTTCGACGGGAAGATATTAAAGGAACGGCTTCTCTGATGAGAAACTAAATAAAATGAAGTGAAAGTCCATGGTATATTAATCCTTATCGGTCCAACGTCGCCATATGCGCGGCAAAAGTCAGTTAAACCGTAAAACCTGGCAGGAAATTTTGAAAGAATAGGCAATTTATAATTTTGCTGAAAATATGTACGAACGAATATTTACAAGAGAAACATTTCTTTTCTAGATTTGATATAAAAATATTTAGCATATAATTTATCTCTGTATGAAAAATAACTTGGACCCAGTGATATTGTAAACTTGAATTACTTCTGGCTCGTTAACCCATTGACATTTCATTTTCTTCACAGAAATATTTTGATTGCAATAATTTAATGAAAAGGGAAAGAAAATTGATGCTTATAGCGTGTCCAAATTTATTCCAATGCTTAAATATTGCCGACAAGAAATTAGAATTCTATTCTGATTGTAAAGGACAATATTTGTGCTCAATAAGTTATTATTGAAAATAAAGGATAAAAAAATAGGACGTATATAGAAAGAAAAAAATAGGACGTATATATAAGGAAAAAAGATAGGACGTATATGTATATAAAGAAAAAAAAATAGGACGCATATGCATATAAAGACAAAAAAATAGGACGTATATATAAAGAAAAAAAAATAGGACGTATATATAAAGAAAAAAATATAGCACATATATGTGTATAAAGAAAAAAAAATAGGACGTATATATGTATAAAGAAAAAAATATAGCACATATATGTGTATAAAGAAAAAAAAATAGGACGTATATATAAAGAAAAAAAAGATAACACGTACATAACAGGGTTAAGGATTAATACATAATTGGAACGACTCTGTAAAACAGTTCCAGCGAAATTGTCAGAAATAACCCGCTCACAGCGTGTTAAAAAAAAAAGATCGAATTGCCATTTGCCCGTTGCAATCGATTAGGATTATTCTCATCCCGCACGAAGATCCGCAGCCAATAAAACAACTTCCGAAAATTAACCGATTTCTGAACGCCTCGGGGGCGGTGTCCGCGCTTAGGTATCGCGCGAAGGCTGCGGTGGGTCGGCGGCCAGCCGCCATTCTTTAATTGTAAGCAAATCGCGTTTTTCCGTGGAATTCGCGGCGTCCCGACGCGGCACGGATGCCTGTGAACGATTTACGGTTGCAAAACGGTCTCTTATACACGTATTTATAGCATGGCCGAGCCACGCCTGCTCGATTCCGCGGCGCGGCGCGGATCCGTCGGGGGCCGGAGAGGTTTGGACGCGCGGCGCGGCTTCGCTCGCCGGCCAAGAATGTGCGCTTTTTGTAATAATTCCGAGTGCGGAGCCCGCTGACGCGCGCGCGCTCGCACGCCTGCACCGCGTTACCCGCGACGGGAATTATGCCCGGCAACGCGCACGCACGCCGATCGGGCCCGGCCGATCCACGAAAAAATCGAAAGCGGAGCGATTAGCATTCCGGAACATCCTCGCGAATCCGAGCGGTCGCGCGCGCGCGCGCCCGTCGCGCTTAAGTGAAAGAGTGAAAAATTCCCGGGGAGGGCTGTGGTTAAAGCCGGCTTAATGCTACGCTCCGGCACGCCGTTTCGAAAATTTCAATCGCCCTGCCCGGTGCATGGATGTGGGTCATCCGGCGCCCGGCAAAAAAGTTAATTGACCACTTAGGGGCCCCCGATCCGCGAAAATCGAGGAACGCGATCGGCCCGGCATCCTGCCGACGCCGCCACCCCTTTTCTTCCGCGCGAATTGACAGTGAAATTACACCGGACCGATTCTATCTCGCGTACGGTCCACCGTGTGCAATTACTACGAGGATCGGTAATCCTTGCGCGTTCGCGAACGCGCCGTTTAGGAAACCGTTCTCTTCAAGCTGGCTTCTGTTTCGCAGGAACAACGAAGTCAGCGACGACACCACACCCACGGAGGAATGCAAGAGCTTGGACTCGGCGACAGACAGGAAAGACACCTTCGACCTTGACGGTGAGTTATGTTCGATCGATATTGTTATTAGTAGTAGACTGCGGATTTTTTTTATGCAATTATCGGCGAATCGAATTGGTCGTGTACGAAACTGGGGCATTGGAAGTGTTCGAGGGTAGTCGTTGAAAATTATTTTCTTCTTGTTAGGATTGTTAAGAGGGAAAAGATGTTTTCAACTGGTTCATATTTTTGTAATTAACTTGGACGGTTTTTGTTTTGTATAAAGATCCGCAGTTTAACCCTTTGTGGAGTGGTGACTCTGAGACACCGCTGAAAATTGTTATACTGGGTATTAAAATAATGTTTACGTTGTTAAACTTGTTGAATGTGTAATTGTTGTACGAGACACAAAGCTCAATTTCATATGCATAAAAAATAGAATTTTTTATGCTATTTTAGCATTGAGAAACCTATTATTCTATTATTATAGAATTTTTGAAATTTCTATAATTATAGAATTTTTGAAAATAAAAAATTCTATTATTCTATTAATAGAATAGAAAGTTAGATTATTATTAGTAGAATTACTGATAATTACTATTAATTACTATTAATAGAAAAAATGCTATTATTTTATTAATAGAATTTTTAAAAATAAAGAATTCTATTATTCTATTAATAGAATTTTTAAAAATAAAAAATTCTATTGTTCTGTTAATAGAATTTTTAAAAATAAAAAATTCTATTTTGTACGTATATGAAATTGAACTTTGCGACTTGTGATGTATATATCATTGTATATCATATATTATATTATATATTATGTATTATATAGAAATACTGTATGGCTCGGAAGAAATTATTTTGGATTCAGGATTAAAATGGCTCGCAAGGGGTTCATTATTAAACCGCGGATGTTGCGCTTTTATGGTACCAACAGGACGATGATACGATCGACGCTGATCCTATCGAGCATCAAATGCGAGTAATACGTGTGTCGATTTGCAGGAATAACGTATGCTCGAATTAAGAGATTTAGCCAATTGTTTCCCGTGACGGTGTCTTTATAATTGGAATCATTTTGCGGGAATAAATACGTTCAGTATTAAAAGAATATACGAACGTCGATCTATATACACATAATGACATTTATCTCATTGAAATCATTAACGCTAAACCGATCGAGCCTCGAAAGAAATTAACGTATGTCGCTTTACCAACGATGAAAAGACTATATTTATTCGGCCCTTTTGCTATTTTTATTATAAAACGTACGCTTTGGATTAAGAATATATAATTTCAGCAAAAACAAAAGCAAACCGGTCATTTTGACCGGTACGGTGGGTTTAGTATTAAAAAGAATTCACGAATGTCGATATGTACGTATTACATTTATCCTCGTTGAAATCATTAAGCATGAAACGAAAAATATGAAACCGGTCGTTTTTGACCAGCTCGGTAAGTTCAGTGTTAAAAGAATTCGCGAATCTCGATGTTCATTACATTTATCTTGCTGAAATCATTAACGCGAAACGAGAAATATGAAACCGGTCATTTTGACCAGCTCGGTTAAGTTTAGCGTTAAAAGAATTCGCGAATGTCGGCGCATTACGTTTATCTCGTCGAAATCATTAACGCTAATCCCGCCGTGTCCTAAATGAAATTAACGCGGGTTGCTTCATAACGATAAAGATATATATATATATATATATATATATATATATATATATATATATATATATAATATAATATATAATATATTATATTATATTATATTATATTATATTATATTATATTATAATATTAATATATTATAATATATTATAATTATATAAATATATATATATACGATTTTAGTAACTTTAAAGCAAAACAAAAATTATGAAACCAGGCATTTTGACCAGCTCGGTGGATACAGTGTTACAGGAAAAGCAAAGGGATAAAGACAATTTTTATGTTACATAAATAATAAATAATCCCCAGTCTACTAGTCGCTTAATTTACCAATTCGTGTAATTGAATAATAATATATAATATTAATAATAATATAATATTTTTTATAATAAATATTTCTAACATGTTAGAAACTATTCTAACAACCGTTTGGGTCCCAAGCAGCGCTATCACGCTGTGTTCGGTATTTTTCGACCGTGTTTTCTGAATAATCCCTGGGACTCGAACGGATAAAGTCTTTTCTTACAAGGATTCCGAAAAAAACAGCTACAGGTATAGTTGTCGTTCGATCTGAATCGATTAAAAACATTTCAGGTTACACTTTTCTACGAAACTTGTTCATAGATTTTTAACATATTGTAGGCCCTTTACAGAATGTTTACAGGAAACATTTAAAGAAAGATTTAGAAACGGATTAAGCACAGTCATTACTTAACGAAAAGAAAGACAATCTTCGTACAAAATTGAACTGACTCTGCGTTATGCGCGCATTTTCGGCGCGGCACCCCGTACAGTGGGAGTGTCACGGCGGACAACGCGCTCGTACCGAAAGGGTTAATTGTTAAGCACGCGTCGCCCGGACCGGCTTAGAGCCCAGCCCATCTCATTACTCTCGTCTTAATTCGGCTGTCTAAACTGTCGCGGGAAGTTCGCAGCTAGCCGGACAAATTAAAACGCGTCGTCCGGGGTTAATAGAAAACAATTACCGGCCGCCTGGGGGGCCAATTAAAACTGCGCGCGCGGCGGAATCGCTCGGTTCTTCTCCATTAGGCGTGCAACTGCGCAAAAATGTTAGCGCCGAGGTTGGCGCGTTGATCCGCGCGACCTTGGATCCTCGTTAATTTCCACGAGAGAAGCGTGTGGTGTTCGTTTGCTCGTCAGGTTTCTCGGCACTTGGCTCAGGCACGGCCTCGTCGGCTCTAGATCGATCATCGAGGTTAAATCGCTGGAACCGACCGATACGGGAACCCCGTTCCTAGTAAATCACAGTTCTCCTCGAAACTGTTAAGCGTTCTATCTATTCCCGCCGCGGCGTATCCTCGCATCGGAAACGACGTTTTTATCGGGGCCCGCCAATTAAAATTCTCGGCTGTTCATCTTGTTTGACTGCGACGCGGCTCGAATTCAAAACGTTCTCTCTACCCCTCTCTCTCTCGTTCTCTCTCTCTCTCTCTCTCTCTCTCTCCCTCGTTCTCTCTCTCAGTCTCTCTCGTTTTCTCTCTCTCTCAGTCTTTCTCGTTTTCTCTCTCTCTCACTCTCTCTCTCTCTCTCGTTCTCTCTCTCATTCTCCCTCTCGTTTTCTCTCTCTCACTCTCTCTCTCTCGTTTTCTCTCTCTCTTTCACTCTCTCTCTCTCTCTCTTGTTTTCTCTCTCTCCCTCTCGTTCACTCTCTCTGCCTCTCTCTCTTTGTCTCTGTCTTCTTTCTCTCTCTGTCTCTCTTTCGTTTTTTCTCTCTCTTTTTCTCTCTTTCGTTTTCTCTCTCTTTTTCTCTCTCTGTCTCTCTCTCTCTCGTTTTCTCTCTCTTTATCTCTCTCGTTTTCTCTCTCTGTCTCCCTCTCTCTCGTTTTCTCTCTCTCTCTCTCTCTCTCTCTCTCTCGTTTTCTCTCCTTATGGCTTTCTCTTTCGTTTCCTCTCTCTTTGTCTCTCTCTTTCGTTTTCTCTGTCTCTTTCTCTCTCGTTTTCTCTCGGCTCCCCTCACGTCCAAGAATGATATCTGCGCCGCAGCAACGACGGAACGCAGTATATCTTCAATTAACATAAATATTAGTACTCGCGGTTCGATTTCACTCCAGATCTCGAAGCTTTATCCCGGAGCAAGCGGGTCCGAGCGACTCGCAACAGAGCATTATTTACGAGATGTAATCAGCATTAACCCCTTCCATCGCCATTTATTTGCCGTCGATCGTACGCGCTTGGCCGTACAATTTAATCTCAATGAAATATGTTTCCTATATGTTAATTTGTACGTCAATGTAACACCCTAATATTTTACTGTCCGCGCAACCTGTTGCATTAATACTAAGCATTCTTACGGACCGTGTAATTCTATGGTAAACGCGGCACGGCAGATCTGCAACCCGGCCAGGCACGTTGCCAGGTCAAACGTCGTCAACTTCTCTTTTTTCGATCCGCGGAAGAGATACGCGTCGCATGATTTCATAAAGGACATTCCATAAGTGCCTAATTCTGCTCGCCGCGGTGCCACTAAAGCTTGATCTACGATTTTTCTCGGGAAAAGCTTACAGCTCTATAAACTCGTAGCTCTTTGTGTAATTAATAGACCATGTATTTAACGAATTTATGGCAAAAGTGACTAGGTGAAATACCAAGCAGTGAAGCAATTGCAAGAATTTAAAAGTACCCTAACATTCTCTTCAATTTATTAAAATCGTCGAAGAAGGAAATGCATTTTTCTAAACCCGCTATTTCCTGTAATTCGTACCAAAAATATGTATTTCGCGCAATGATCTACAAGGTGTCCCAAAAACGTCTCGCAATCCGGAAGTGGCGGGTTCCTCGGATCATTTGAAGCAGCTTCTTCCTTTACAAAAATCTTCTCCGAGGCACCGTTAACGAGTTACCAACGAAAAACAGTGACCAATAAGAATCGAATACGGCCGACGCGAGGCGGCCCAGCCAACCAGCGCGCGAAGCCCGGTTCCGCTCATTGACTCGGTCGCCGCGCGCCAGTCAAGCTCGCCTCTCATTGGTCACTGTTTTTCGTTAATAACTCGTTAACGGTGCGTCGGAGAACATTTTTGTAAAGGAAAAGGTTGCTTCGAATGACCCGAGGAACCCGCCACTTTCAGATTTCGAGACATTTTTGGGACACCCTCGTATAGAGTCCAGTAATTAGCGAAGGGATGCACGGGGTCGATTGCACGGGGGAAAAATCAGGGACACCGGAAGTAATAATTCTGAACGATCGGCGACGGCGTACGATTCCATTGAACCCGGCCTGGAGGGTTCAATCGTGGCACGCGGCACGCGGTTCGCGATGCATTTCTCCGCGCGGTGCACGCACGCCCACGCACGGCTCGCGTCGCGCTTCATAAAGGTTACGCATTAATCTCGGTGCGTTACGCGCCGCTAAGGTTCTCCGGTTTCGCGCGTGCACGCCAGCGAGCATTCAAAACGGAGGCAGTCAGCCAGCGAAGCGAGCATGGTAGTCGGCAAGCACAGAGCTCGGCTGAAGCTATATGCTCGCGCGGCGCGGCGCGGCTCGGCGCAGCGCTGCGCAGCCCGCAGAAACGAAAGACAAAGGCGTTGTTCGCTCGCGGCGCACCTTCCTGCCCAGGAATTCCTGTTCGCCCCGATACACACGCCGAATGGATCTACGATCATTGTCCGCCAAAGATGGATCGCGACTTACGTGGGAAATCTGAATAATGGCGCGATCGTCGTCGCCGCGGAAATATCGTCCCCGTTGGTGGTCGACCTCTGCGCGACAAAAAGCGATTTCTGTCGAACCAAAGTCCATTATTCCCTTGACGATCTTTCGTCGAGCGGATCGCAGATCTTTTTCTGATCACGGAGGTAGAAGAGATATTTTCGAAACTGTTGCGAGGTGATTTTACTGTGGGAGTATAGTAATGTCTCCCCAATTGACGCTCAGATTATGCACAAAAATGGACAAATTGGGACGATTATTCCAGCCTTGCGGCTCGATTTTATAGTTGTTGATAATCGGTAACTACAGAAACTATAATAATCGTAAATAATCATAGTAATCGTAGTAATCATAATAATCGTAATAATCATAATGATCGTAATAATCATAATAATCATAATAATCGTAATAATCATAATAATCGTAATAATCATAATAATCGTAATAATCATAATAATCGTAATAATCATAATAATCGTAATAATCATAATAATCGTAATAATCATAATAATCGTATCTCCCCTTCCCAAATTGGACATTTTTTTTGCATTCGGCGATTCTTCTGACGTCTTCTGACTGGTCTAATTCCATTGATAAAATATTGAGAAAACTTTCTTTAAGTCTGTTTTAAGATTGTTAAAAAAGAAGGATAAATAAACGTGTATTTCTTCTGTTGATAATTTTAATAAATTAGCCCCGGCTAATAACATTTTTTAAGATTAGGTCAGAAAATGTCCACAGAATTTTAAACACGTATCTTTAAGTTCTAACAATGTTCTTCTATAAATTTTTTTATACTTTTCTTGCATCATTTATTTATACTGTTTAATAATACATTTCGGTACCCGCGGAAATGAGATATAAAAAATTTAAGAAAAAACATCGTTGGAACAAAAATACGTGTTTCAAATTCCATGGATATTGTACAAACCTCCCTTAATCATGCTAGAGTTAATAAGTAAACTAAAGTAAACTAAGTAAATAACTTTACTAAATAATAATATTGTATAAATGTACCTCGAACAAAAAAGATAATATTTCCGGCACCTCTTCTTATTACATGGCTAAAAACTGAGTCTCCCTTAAACCTGCTAACACCTTAAGCGTCCTAGAGTCAAAACTGCCATAACACTGCATTCAATAATTATGCTAAAATGACCACTGTGTAGTTTGCATTTCAACCGATCAACGACGAGGCTTGCCCTCGAAGTCACACGATCACCAAAACACAATTGAAATTAATGGTCAACGTACCAGAGAACAAACAGTGGTGGGGGGGGGGGGGGGGGTTGAGCACGTCATCCAACCAGGACAAAGCAGTTTCGAGTACGTTCCCGCCAACCAGCGGGCAAAATTTTCCGAGCGCATTCCGACCGATGTCGAACTGTTTCCGGCTGGTTCGCAGCCGATTACAAAGAGTCAATTACAAATAACACGCACCCACACGATGGAGAAGAAGGGATACAGCGTTCGTTCCGCGTCGTTCCAGATCCCCCGTAGGTGGTCGGCCTGCCCACGGCGTACGAACAAAGCACTCAGCAGCACGTTCCTCTTAATTTCAGTATCTCCGATTGATTCATTAGGCGTTCGACGCTTCCGTATTAAACAGGACACGCGAGGCGCCTAATTGCCGACGATCAATTCGTTCGCGGCGAGACGGAGCCGAGCGGAGCGGAGCCGAGCCGAGCCGGCGGCGTTTCGACGTGGACCGATCCGCGGGCCGTTTCGGTCCAAACAAGGCCCATTTGTTTACGCAAGCGAGATAAGCGAAAACGGCGCTACTCCGCAACGTGACCCGATAGAAAAGACGCGCGGTAATTGCCCGGCTGGATGTACCGGATGTCGATTATCGTGGGCGTTCGCGAACGCGAACACACGTTGCCCTGCTGCACGCTGCCGGCTCGCCTCGGATCATTTACACTGGCGGCCCCTATTACCAGCGCCGCTGCACGCCGTCGTCGTGATCTAGTAAATGGACGGCAGGGGTTTTCGCGCCTCGCGATTTCCAGCGCCGTTTATCCCGCGTCTCGTATTTCACCGGTAAGAGGACGCTCTCGGAGCTGATCCGGCGAAAGAATCTCCTCGACAGCATTCTATTGGGTTGGCAACTAAGTAATTGCCGATTTGTTCGATGAAATAAAAGATTTCTTTTTACTTGGAACGAAGTTTAATCTGTAATGCATTTTCCATTTTGTTCGATGACCTTTTGCCGTCTCTCTGACAACTTGAAAATTCCACGCTCGTAGAAAGTCCGATCCTTTTCGGCCAAAAACTGAGTTAAGTGAGATTTTACAGTGTCATCGTCATTAAAAGTTTTACCACGAAGGGAGTTGTCCGGGGATCGAAATAAGTGGTAATCCGATGGCGCGAGATCAGGGCTATATGGTGGGTGTAACATCGATTCCCAACCAATATCCATCAATTTTTGCCGAGCGGACAAAGACGTGTGTGGCCTAGCATTGTCCTGCTGGAAAATGACACCTTTACGATCGACCAATTCTGGTCGCTTTTCCTTGACCGCTGCATTCAATTTGTCCAGTTGCTAACATTCACGGATAATAAAAAATAACATAATAATAATAATAATAATTTTATAATATAACATTTACGGATATCATAAAAATGGGAGTGAGAGACATCTATAACTGAAATCGGCAATTACTTAGTTGCCAACCCAATAGTAATCCCGGCGAAGTGACGATTTCATCCGCGATGGAACTTTAATTGAACGAGCGAACGAAATTGAATTATCGCCTCGCCGAGGAAGTACAGTAATTTCTTCTTAATTCGCGCTCGGATTGCGCGCAAAAACGGTCAATTTCGGGGGAAAACGAGCCGTACGGCTCGAACAATCGTGTCTCCTTTCCCCGAATTGTCCATTTTTCTGCGCGATCCGAGGCGCGAATCAGGGAGAAATTGCTGTATGTTCGTTTTCATAAAAATGGGAGTGAAATCGGCAATTACTTAGTTGCCAACCCAATATATACTTTTGGACATTCTCGGAAGCTTATGAAAACGTTCAGTCTTATGGAATCGCACTTGCAACGACAGCTGTGAACGCTGATTCGAAAGGCATTTATATTTTGGTAATTAATAATAAGCTATTCATTTTAGCGTTATATTTAGACAGAGTAATTTGCTAATACAGTATTTGGCTTATGGTTTTTAACTATGTATGTACGTAAATGCGATGTTTTACTGAACTGCGTACCTTAACCCTTTGCACTCCAACGGTGACTCTGAGGCACCACTGAAATTGTTATATCACGTTGCAAGATAATTTTTATATTAACAAATTTTAGATTTAAAAACTTGTTAAAAGTGTGACTGTTGTACGAGTCACCGCAAGATTCAATTTCATACTTCTATATACTATTATATATATATATATATATATATTCTATATACTATTATAGTATATTCTATATACTATTTCATACTACATAATTTTATTTCATAAAATGCACTTCGTCGTATAAAATGGAAATACCATAAGTCAGAAAAATTATTTTTGATTTACAGTTAAAACGTCTTCGAGTGCAAAGGGTTAATATAATACAGCGAAGTCCTGAAGAACACGCATGATCGTAGGGTACCTAATTTGTAAAGTGCAACAGTGAGAATATGTTGATCTTGGGAATCGTAGTTGTGTGTATACGTTTAAAAGTAAATGGGTTATGTCAACCTTGACACGCAGTAATCAGGACGTTCGCGGTACATATTTGGCTCGCGGTAACGGGTGCATAACCTTGACATAACCACAGTAAAGTTGTATGCGCACATACGGTTTCTTCACATCGCGCTTTTCAACGAAATTTGTGCTTCCAGAGAACCGATATTTTCAGGAAAGTAAATGTTCAAGCGAAAGAATAATAGGTACAGCTTATCGAGTTGTCGATAATTTATTGGCGTAAAAGGTCTTATTTTCTCTGTAAAAGTTCGCCTTCACGAGAGCGATCTACAAAAATTCAAAAGTATAGACTAACCGTGTCTAAATACTGTTTGCTAAGTTTCAGAGAGAGAGAGAGAGAGAGAGAGAGAGAGAGAGAGAGAGATCGAATTCGATTTGGCAAAGAAAAATTGGCGAAGCGTCTCGGGACATGCTTCGACTACATACGAGCCGTCGAAAGCAGAAATGCGGTTAAAGAATGTAAGCGAGAAAAATTAATCTGTTCTTATATTCGTTCTGGTATTCGCGGTGAAACCGATGGAGATTGTATACCTGTATAACTGGTACACGAAACAAAATGAAGGTTAAGCTTGCGAACGACGGTATTAAATCAACTTATCGAAGAACTGACTTGCACCACTTTCGCTTTATGAACGACCGATGTATATTCAGAAATACAGTATCTCGCGAAAGCGTTCGAACTTCTTTCAAGACGCAGTAATTTTTTAAGAATTCGAACAAATTACTTGAGTGTCTTTTAGCTGTTAGAGCTGCTAGTTTAGTAAAGGATGTCTGAGAACATTTGTTCAAAGGATATAATATATATAAGATTATATATAATATAATAATATAAATATAGTAATCTTTTATATTGTATTATTTATATGATATTTATATATCTATATCTGTACTATATCTATACTATATCTATATCTATATATATAGATAGATAGATAAATAAAAGAATAGATATATTGATATTTTTTATATATATTATATATTATAGATAAATAGATAAATAATATACTAAGATATAATATAATAAGACAAATATAAAATAATATAAATAATATAATATAAAATATATAATAATATAATATAATATAATACCACCAGAATAGCTAGAAATAGTCATTTCCTTAATCGCTCGTGAAATGCCGAGGAACTAAAAACAGTCAAAACTTAATAAAAAAAAATTGAACAGTTAAAACTTTAATTTTCTTTTTTAAATAAGTACCCCTCTTTTTAAGAAGAGTTTGCGTGAACAAACTAGTGCCCCTAACTAGTCTTATATTTTAATAGCAGTTGCGTTTTAAAGAGCGCCCGAATACTTTCACGTCTACGAAGTCTCGCACCGATCGTTCGCTCGGTTTCGCGGTAAAAAAAAGAATTCTCGAAGTGCATCATCCTGGTTCGCCGGTGACCTCGCGACGCAGCGAGAGAAAGTTTCGCCTTTTCGTTTCCCGGAGTTCTCGGCGGCGCGAGGCTTGACCGTAACCTCGTGAAATTCTGTTAGGAAAGCGATTATAAGGTAGACACACGAAGCTCCGTAAGTCTTCGTAGTGGAAGCGATCGCCGACAGTGCGGACGCCGGGGTTCGGTCGACGGCTCCTTTCGTTTCGAAACTGCTCGCTGGAAAGATCGAGCTCGAACGAACGGGGGGGAAATAAGGAAACTCCTTTCGATCGGCGGCGATCGGCGCACCACTCCTCAAGAAAGTGGATGGCTCGCCGAGGTTCGCGGCCGGTGGGTGTGAGAACGGAACCGTTAAGTATCATTGAACGAGGAGCGGAGGCTGCCCCCGCCCAAGTAGCTACGGGTTTCCACGCCGGAGAGGATCCAATTAAACGCGGGACTTTACTGCCCGGCTGTCTTCGCGGGGCGAATAAAAGGTGCCTCGAATCGCCTCGAGACGGCCAGGCGTTAACTTTTCGCCGGGAATCGTTGACATTCCTCCCTTCACTGCCGTTCGTCTCGCGACCTCGCCGTCTCCTCGAACCGAACTGCACTGGATACGCTCGCTCGTGGTATGCTCGCTGTTCGCCGTCTAGTAGATGCTAGATTGCCATCGATCCGGCAAAAAGCTGATCGGATGAAGAAGAGATACCTTGACTCTGCCGCTGATCTTGGCCGAGTTGAATCTCAGACCGTGTACAGGGTGTTCGAAAGGTTACTCAAAATCGGGAAATAATGGAATCCCGAGGTCGTTTGAAGTAACTTTTTCCTTGGCGAAATTGCGATACGCGGCCTTGTTCGCGAGTTATTAACAGAAAAGTGCTGGCCAATGAGAGGCGAGCTCGGCTGGCGCTGGGCGGCTCGGTCCGCCCAGTTCAGCTCATTGGCTTGACCGCCTCCAATTACACACTGTACACGATTACAATACTGTTGCGGACAGAAAAATGTGGATACAGTAAATTGTCACTAATTGTTTTTCAACTTGTAAACAAGAATGGGCGATTTGGGAAGAGGTGATACGATTATTCGATGACTGAAGAAAGCATAGACTCGCTGTTCAGTCATCGTGTTTTGCAATTGATGCAGACGATGTTTATTTTGAAAAAAAATCTGCAGTCTAGTAAGCGGTTGATTTTTTAAATGATTCTGCTGCTTCATTATGCACTTGCTGCAGCACGAAAATTATCGTAGCGTATATATCATGTATCATATGATATTATTTATTTTTCTTTTATTTCTTTACACAATATATTCTCCCCAATTGGCCCTCATTTTGTAAACAAGAATGAACAATCTGGGAAGAGGAGATATGTTTGTTTGAGCCTTGTGGTTCGTTTTCATAGTTGTCGATTGTCAACAATTACAAAAGCGAGCGGCGAGGCTTAAAAAATCGTATCCCCTCTTCCCAAGTCGTCAATTCTCGTTTACAAATTGAAGGACAATTGGGGAGAATTTACTGTACTCACTTTTGTCATAAATTCATAAAATTCGCAGTCCAGTAATCACAATTTAGCATCGAAAATCGAGAAATCTCGCAAACGATGATCGATCCGCCGAATACAGCATCCAAGATCGCTTCTCCCCAATTGTCCCTAGATCTCGCCACCCCAGTTTTCACAGTTACCAATTATGAACAATTACAAAAATGAGCCGCGAGGCTCTAAAAATCGTGTCCCCTCTTCGCAAGTCGTCAATTCTCGTTTACAAATTGAAGGACAATTGGGGAGAATTTACTATACTCACTTTTATCATAAATCCATAAAATTCGCAGTCCAGTAATCACAATTTAGGATTGAAAATAAGGATATCTTGCAAACGAGGGTCGATCCGCCAAATACAGCATCCAAGATCGCTTCTCCCCAATTGTCCCTAGATCTCGCCACGTCAGTTTTCAGTTACCAATTATCAACAATTACAAAAACGAGCCGCGAGGCTCGAAAAATCGTATCCCCTCTCCCTAAATTGTCCACTTTCGTTTCCAAGTTAAACGTCAATTAAGGAGAATTCACTGAATTCCCTGTATTCACTGTATATCGAGAAAGACCTAAATATCGTGCCAACTGTATCAAGCACGTTCGGGAACGTGGCAGGAGAAGATTGTCGAAGATCACGGGACGATAACGGCGCCGACGAGGCGCTCAAAAAGGCTGGCTTAATTCCTGCACCCTTGATACAGGTTCCCTTTCCCTTTCGAAACCGAGATGCATAGTAAAGTTCGAGCAAGCCGACTAATGGCCAGAGAGAGAGAGAGAGAGAGAGAGAGAGAGAGAATATGAGAGAGATAACGAGACCAAGCGGTTCCGGTTGCGCCGAAGTCATTGGTTGCGGGGCTTCCGGGAGTGGGCGAGGTTGGACGCGAACGTTCCGAGGCCGTGAAACGTTCGAAAAGTCTTACGACAGCGACGGGGCCGGTTACGCAAGCCTCCGGATAATCGGACGGGATGATAAATGGTTTCGAAGGAGCATGAGCCGGAGAGATATTCGCAGGCGGTCGTGTCGCCGCGTTCCATCAGGTGAGGCCGGAGGCTCGCCGGTGTGCCTCGCGCGACTCGTTGCCTCGGTCTCATGGCGAACAACGTCGTCGCCAGGCCCGCCGCGCCGGTCGCGAGTGTGGGTGGCTGGTCAGGGTCTGTCAGGGCATGGTAGTCACAACAATATGGCGGTGGCTCGCATACCCGTCTCCGAGCGTTCCCCGTCTGCCTCTCGCAGTGGCTGACCGGGCTCAAGGTCCCATTCCCCCTTAATCGCCTTCCTTTTCGAGATCTTTCACTCGGTTCGCTCCCAATCGAACAGACCGCAATCGAACTGCGAGCACCGGCGCGTTGCGCGGCCGGCCGCGGGCACAGGCCGCGCGCTCTGCCTATGACGTCCGAGCCGAGGAGACGGCATTCCGCAGCGGCGCGGCGCGACGCGGCGCGACGCAATGCGGCGGGACGCGACGCGACGCCGCGCGCCGCGGATCAACAGCCAGGGTATACTGACCCAATGATAACCGGCTTACCCTATAATCGCCAGTCCTGTCGTTGCTCGATTATTCGACTAGCCGTCCAGAACTGCTACCTGACGCGCGAACGTAATCGCTGATTCATGGGCCGGCGCTGCGCCCGATGCTCGCGCAGGATCATCAAGAATTTCGTCGGTCCCTTTGAGATCCTGATGCATCACTGCGAACCTCTTAGACTGCGGATACGGGAATTGGGTTCGGGATCTTGATCGTAGCCGAAGATCGTACCTTCGGGTCCGATGCTGTTTCTATGGTGTTGAGAATTTGGCGACGGTGGTCGTGGTGTCGTGGTGGAAATTGGGAATAGTGGTGGCTATAAGTATACTGTGGAGTATAGTAAAGTCTCCATAATTGATCTGAGGCTTGGGAACGAATGGACAATTTGGGAAGGGGAGACACGATTATTATATTACGATTATTATATTATTATAGTAAATTCTCCCTAATTGATCGGAGGCTTGGGAACAAATAGATAATTTAGGAGGAGGAGACACGATTATTATATTACGATTATTATATTATTATAGTAAATTCTCCCTAACTGATCTGAGGCTTGGGAAAAAATGGACAATTTGGGAGTAGGAGACAGAATTATTCCTATATTGTCCATTTTTGTGTACAAGCTCAGGTTCAATTAACAGCAATTGATTGAACGTTTCAAACTCTTTATGACTCTTTTTTTGTTTATGACTCTTCACTCCAACAAATTTTCCCCGTTCATTGAATAAATGAATAATGAAATTGGAAATGGAAGCTGAAAGAGCTTTCCGATGGATCGATTGAGATTTGTGAGTAAATTCTCCCTAATTGACGCAAAGATTGCGCACAAAAATGGACAATTTGGGAAGAGAAGATGCGACTAATCAAGCCTTACAGTTTTATATTTTACATTTATTGACGATCGGTAACTGTAAAAAACGAGCCGCGAGGCTCGAATAATCGTATCTCCACTTCCCAAATTGTCCATTTCTGTGTACGATCTGTGCGTCAATTAGGGAGAATTTATCGTAATTGCTAGATCGCGGATTTTTACGAACAGTAAAAATTGCCTGAATTATTTGCCAGAACTAGAGACTAAAAGCTTAAGGAACTTAGTTCTTTCTCTAATCACATAAATAGATTAAAACTAAGACGTCGACATTTTAAAATTCCTTCGATCTTTCCTCTATTTTCAATCGCTAGCACCCAATTATCTCATAAGTGCATTAAATCCGCCGTCTAGTACAGTTAAAGCCCGGTTATCCGGTGCTCCAACGTCGGAATTATCTGTTATTTAAATACCTTTTACCTGTAATCGACTCGATGAAAGGCGAATCATACACGGGAACGATTTATTGAGCAAATCGATAAAGATGGCATCTGGTAATTCGACTAAGTAACCGTTCTGTAGTCTGAACATTCGTGTCACTCTACTTAGACCGTATAATCGAGGTTCCACCGTAATTACTAGACTGCGGATCCACCGGGAAAATAAATATTTTATTTTATGTAATTGCATGAAACAAGTAATCGAAGCAACGATGTATTTCTCCGTTTAACAGTTGCGATCGATTGAAAATACTGTAACGACGCTCGTAAATTCTTTTAATATTCAAATATATTATAATAAAAAAAAAATATATAATAATATTAATATAAAATATAAATAATATTAATATTTAATATTTAAATTCTTTTTCATTACGCTTCGTATTACTCTTAACAATTTCTACGATAAGTGCATAAAAAAAATCCGCGGCACAGTAGTTAGTTGCTGGACAGCGGATCTTTATGAAAAATGTAAATTGTCTGCACCTGTTGCTAAAAAACAGAAGTAACGCAAAAGTTGCATTCTTTCGTTAATAATTTTAATTGTTCGAACGTAACATATCGACGTCGTTAAATGTTTTTCAATCTTTCGATCTCGTTTCGCATTACAAATATAGTTAAAGTTTCCCTAATTGACGCTTAAATTGTACACAAAAATGGACGATTTGAGAAGATGAGATACGATTATTCGAGCCTCGCAGCTCGTTTGTATAATTGTTGACAATTCGTAACTATAAAAAGAAACCGCAAGGCTCGAATAATCGTATATCTCCTCTTCCCAAATTGTCCAGTTTTGTGCACGATCTGAGCGTCAATTAGAGAGACATTACTGTACAGCGAATTCTCCGTAATTGACGCTCAGCTTTGTACACAAAAGTGGACAATTTGAGAGGAGGAGATACGATTATTCAAGCCTTCTGGCTCTTTTTTATAGTTTCCGATTATCAACAACTATAAAAACGTGGCGCAAGCCTCGAACAATCTTCCCCAATTGTCAATTTTTCTCTACAAGTTGAAGAACGATCGGGAAGAATTCACTGCGCTCACTTCCGCGCGTAAAATCCGCAGTCCAGGGATCACAATTTAGGAAGGGAAATCGAGAAATCTCGGATCAATCCGTCGAATACAGCATCGAAGATCGCTGGCTCCCCGATTGTCCCTAGATCGCGGCGGGGCTCGCATCGTGGAGAGTCTCCTTCTAAATCGGTACGGATCGGAGAGCGTAAAGTCGAAACCTGTGTAAACAGAGGGCCAGAGGCGATGTCCGAGAAATCATCCAGACATTCTTGACAAGTTGATGATCGGGGGCTGACCGAAAGCTACAAGCCGCCGCGTCGAAAAATCAATATTGATCCGCTCGGGAACGAAGAACCGGGCATCGAGTCGGTCCGCTCGCAATTACCGATAATACCGTTTCTTAGTGAACGATTGGTCCCGCGAGAGAGAGAAAGAGAGAGAGAGAGAGAGAGGCGGAATGAGAGGGAGCATGCGAGAGAGACAGAGAGAGAGAGAGAGAGAGAGAGAGAAGCGGAGAGAGAGAGAGAGAGAGAGAGAGAGAAGCGGAGAGAGAGAGAGAGAAGCGGAGAGAGAGAGAGAAGCGGAGAGAGAAAGAGAGAGAAGCGGAGAGAGAGAGAGAAGCGGAGAGAGAAAGAGAGAACCGTTCTCCAAACACGAGAATACGAACCGGAGAGCAACAGTCGGACTCTCATCGGAGCAATAACGATCGCCGACTTTCTCTCGGGGCCCGTTTTAATATTCATGCGCGTAATGGACGCGGACGGAAAGCTCTCCGCGTCTGGTCGCCAGGAACGCCGCGAACGGAAACAGGGCCGCTATGATGTATCGGCACTCGTCCCGGCTCCGCTCGGCTCGGCTCGCGCGGATCGCGCGATCGGTGCATTCACCCGGGCCCGGCAATGATAACTTCCACGGAATTGGCCGTTGTCTATTCAGTTCCACGGAACCGGTCACGAGCGATGATTAGTCGAATCAATCATTCGGAGAAACTATTGGCGGCCGGGAATCGCTCCGAGCCGGCAGTCTTCGATCGCGGAACGGACCCCGCCGGCTCGAAATCCAGGGAGCCGGGGAGAACGCGGCGCCGGGAGAAACTCGGAGAAATAGAAACGCGACGGTACGGAGAGAGCCGCGATGAGATCGAGGTGGAGGAAAGATGAGATATGGAGGACTGGAAGAGAAAAAGTAGCAGTCGGTGGCAACTGGAAAATAGAAATGGAGCTGGACCAAGAACGTAATTCGCTGTTAATGGGTAAACTGCTGATTTCACCTGCGTTCGTGGGAAAAATGGATAGATTAAATACAAGACTGTAATGACGGTAGAAGAATTTAAGGATATTGTTGTACGGTATCTTAAATTTCTTACGATTATTAAAAGAGGAAAGAGAGTTTTATCAAGTTTTTATAATTTGTGCAACAGAAAATTCGTTTGGACAGCTTTTATTTCGCGCGAAGATTCGCAGTTTATTAAATTATTTTAAGAAAACGTTATTTTATTGTTTATTAAATGTTATTAATATTATTATAACATAATTTACTTAAATATAATTTATAAATGATAGTACAAACTAAGGTAAAGAATATGTTTGTCGTATTGAAGATAGCCAAGTTCGACGAAATGCACGGACTTCGTAAAATTTTTCTCGGACATGTCGTTTGCAATTAAATGAAGTTCGATCCTTCCCCTTCAATTTAAGCAAAGAGACACTTAGCTGCGATTTCTTCTCGCGAAGTTGCGGCACTTTAAAGTAACCCTTGCGTTTCGGTTACTTGCAACATGGCTTCGCATTTAAACGGTTACAGTGGCGAAGGTGCGTCGAACTTAAAATCGAGAAAGACTGTCTTAAAGTAGAGATTTCAAGCTTTAATTTAAAAGAATAGTCATTCTCCTAGGACGATTTTTCGCGGAGTTATCGTTAGTCGAAATCGGCAAATTTGTATCAAGGCGAACACGGTAATTTTCAATACGACAAACATAGGCCTCCCATTTAAATCGTTACAGCGGCGAGGGTGCATCTAACTTAAAATACAGAAATACCATCTTAAAGTAGAGGTTTCAAGCTTTAATATAAAAGAAAATTCATCGCCCTGCGACGATTTATCGCGGAGTTATCGTCAGTTGAATCTGGCCAATTTTTAATCTTATCGAGCAGTATATGTGTCATAAATCGGTGAAAGAAACGAAATATAAACAACGAATAAAAAGAGACCAAAACGAGGCACTGAAAAAGAGGAGAAATGAAAAAGCAAGAGAAAATCGGAGAAAAAATGCGAGCCGAATAGAGAGACGAAAGTGGAGGCGAGCGCGTTGGAAGCGAAAGAAAGAAAATTCCGAGGGGGAAGAAAGATTTCGAGGAAGAGAGAAGTTGTGACAGGGGAGAAATTAGAGAGGGAAAAAGAGAGAGGGGGGGACAGTGTGCCAATTATAAAGTTACGGTGAGATAGCGCGGCCTGATCGATGCGCGGCATCATCGGCTCGCAGATTCCCGTTTCTTCATTCCGCCCGCGGAAACTGAAATTAGATCGTTCGGTCTTATTTATTAAGCAACGCTCGAGTAACTCGCCGGCGACGATGGATTCTCTGTGAACGGGAACCGGTTGACCGTCGCTTCGGAAACCGTTTTAGTCGAAAGGATCGTTCGTATCGCGAACAAGCCATAAGTAATGACACATTATGAGGAGATCTCGGGATTCCTTCGGCCGGGAACAGGAAGCCGGCGCGCAGCTGCGAGGCGAAACACGCGACGAAGAAATCGAACGGATCGCCAGGCCGGAAAAAATATCTCTGTCAAACGATCGCGCGGCTGAAAGGTTCGTTCGGCCGAGCAAGTGGAACCATTTGATGTAGGAAATGGATCCTGACGCCGATACGCCGTGATCCGGCTGGAAAGTGTTCGACGATGATGCATCTCGCAGTTCGTTCGGATATATGAGTTGCCGGTTAAAAATCCGGCCGTGCTTGATTATAGCGTTTTACCGAACCGTAAACACGTCTTGCGGGAGAGCGGTATATTGGGTTGGCAACTAAGTAATTGCCGATTTGTTCGATGAAATAAAAGATTTTTTTTTACTTGGAACGAAGTTTAATCTGTAATGTATTTTCCATTTTGTTCGATGACCTTTTGCCATCTCTCTGACAACTTGAAAATTCCACGCTCGTAGAAAGTCTGATCCTTTTCGGCCAAAAACTGAGTTAAGTGAGATTTTACAGCGTCGTCATCGTTAAAAGTTTTACCACGAAGGGAGTTGTCCAGGGATCGAAATAAGTGGTAATCCGATGGCGCGAGATCAGGGCTATACGGTGGGAGTAACATCGATTCCCAACCAATATCCATCAATTTTTGCCGAGTGGACAAAGACGTGTGCGGCCTAGCATTGTCCTGCTGGAAAATGACACCTTTACGATCGACCAATTCTGGTCGCTTTTCCTTGACCGCTGCATTCAATTTGTCCAGTTGCTAACATTCATGGATAATAAAAAATAACATAATAATAATAATAATAATAATAATAATAATTTTATAATATAACATTTACGGATATCATAAAAATGGGAGCGAGAGACATCTATAACTGAAATCGGCAATTACTTAGTTGCCAACCCAATAGTAATCCCGGAGAAGTGACGGTTTCATCCGCGATGAAACTTTAATTGAACGAGCGAACGAAATTGAATTATTGCCTCGCCGAGGAAGTACAGTAATTTCTTCCTAATTCGCGCTCGGATTGCGCGCAAAAATCGTTAATTTCGGGGGGAAACGAACCGTACGGCTCGAATAATCGTGTCTCCTTTCCCCGAATTGTCCATCTTTCTACGCGATTCGAAGCGCGAATCAGGGAGAAATTACTGTATGTTCGACTGTCGCGCGCGGAAGAGCGTTGTAATTGTTGTTTCAAAATCGAAATTGCCTTTTCGACGATTCGATGCATTTCGAACAAATTTTTGTAGATGTTTATTGATAACTAGAGCGCGGATTTTATGCATTTACGGCGGTAATGAGAAGGTGGAATTTGAAATAGCCGAGAGATTGAAATTATTTAAGAATAGTTGTACATTATTTTCTCGGCGGCTTTTACTTCTTGCAATCGAAGAACAAAGAACATTCTTATTTTGCATAAAGATTTGCGGTCCATTGTCAGCCATTCGACGCCTTTGCACCTGAGTGGCGACTCTGAGACACCGCTAGAAATTGTTGTATCATGTACCGAGACAATCTTTACATTGTCGAACCTATTCATATATTTTTTTTTGAAACTGCTAAAAGAGTAAATGTCGTACGAGTCACAAGACTTGATCGCATATGCACAAAATGGAATAATAAGTCCTATAAAAGACGTATAAAAAACGATTTTGGATTAGAGTTAAAATGGCTCCGAGTGCAAAAATAAGCTTCAAAAAAAGGATACAAAAGGAGAAACAAAAGGGATAAAAGAATTCTCTAAAACTTAGAACTAACGATTTCTAAAATTTAGCTTCTTTTTACTAAATTTTACAAAATATAATATATATATTATTATAATATATATATATAATATTATAACATATATATTATATATATATAATATTATATATAATATATTATATATATAATATTATATATAATATATAAAATAAATAAATATTATATAATATATATAAATATTTGCAACACGAATCGCACGTTGCCCGCGTTTGGAGGGTTAAAGCGACAAAGAATACTCGAATCTGGCGCTAATTACATGAAAGACCGTGGATTACGAGGGAGCAAAGAACTAAACCGGATCAAAGAATTGAAACTGTTCGGTCAGAATTTCCCGATTCAATTTTTAGCGTGCCTTTCCCGAATTCCAAATCCCGTAGTCGCGCGAGCGCCGACGACGGAGCATAAATCGTTGCGGGGCGAAGATCAAACGTCGCGCGTCCGAGAGTCCTTCTCTCGGACACTGTTATGCGAATCGGCGTCGGAGATATTCATTTAATAAATCCAACGGGACGGGTTGTAGCTTGTCGCGGCGGGTCCCGTGACGGCCGCAATAAACCCGGCGAAGAATCACGATCCCGCATTGATCAAAACGGGAATCGCTCGATCCCGGAAACGGCGAGCCGGTCTTCGATCGGGCCCGCTCGAACGTATCGCGAATAGATAAGCGGATCGTCGACGGTATACGACGGTGACGATGATGAGAACGACCACGACGACGACGACGACGACGACGAAGCACAGTGAAGTATTTGGCCAGAAAAGCCGACCGAAACGGCTTCGACTCGTGAGAACGAAATTACTTGGGAATGAAATAACACCGTTATGCGTTTACTGCAATTTCGCAATGAATCCGCACAGAACGGAAAATTTCGAAATAAATGTATCTACCGTTTATATTGTTTTACTGTAATACAAATGTTCTCTTGTAATTATGGATTTGAACGAGTCAACCTCCGTTCAGAGTCCGGCAAGAAGTAATGGGATTGATGGTTAACGATTATATAACTGCAGCTATTATAACTAATTTATGATAATTTATAGGAACCAACGAGTTGCAGTCGGTGATCGTTAATCGGATAACTTTTTGACCTCGTATTCGTCGTTCGATCTCATTTTTCGTCGAGCTATTTCATCCTACAACACATTTTATATATATATATATATTCCAATTATATAATTATAGACAGTTATCGGGAAGTTATTGAAATTTACAAGCGATAAGCACAAAACACTGCTTAGATTATAGTGTCTGATTCTCCGTTTCGAAGTACGAATTTTTTTGTGATATGTTCAAATTGAGCAACGTTAAAAATATAAGAGAAGATATCAGCTTAAATAACAATTGCATGGTGTTACGAGAAACGGCGAACTTTTTGGAAATAGGTACCACTGTGCGACGTTGCCAAATTTGGCGAACTTTTTGAAAGAGGATACCACTGTGCGACGTTGCTAAATTTGGCAAACATTTTGGAAAAGGGTACCGCTGCGCGACGTTGCCACATGTGGCAAACATTTTGGAAAAGTGTATCACGACGCGACGTTGCCACATATGGCGAACATTTTGGAAAAATGTACCACTGTGCAACGTTGCCAAATGTAGTGAACGTTTTGGAAAAAGCTGCAACTGTGCGACGTTGTCAAATGTGGCGAACATTTTGAAAAAGGGTACTACTGTGCAACGTTGCCAAATATGGCGAACATTTTGGAAAAATATACCACTATGCGACGTTGCGAATATTTTGAAAAGGAGTACCGCTGTGCGATGTTGCCAAATATGGCGAATGTTTTGGGAAAATGTACCACTGTGCAACGTTGCCAAATGTAGCGAACTTTTTGGAAAACTATACCACTGTGCAACGTTGCGAATATTTTGAAAAAGGATACCGCTGTACAACGTTGCCAAATGTGGCAAACATTTTGAGAAAATGCACCAATGTGCAACATTGCCAAATGTAGTGAACATTTTGGGAGAAACTGCAACTGTGCGTCGATGTCAAATGTGGCGAACATTTTGGAAAAGAGTGCCGCTATGCGACGTTGCCAAATGTAGCGAACATTTTGGAAAAAGGTATCACCGTGCGACGTTGCGAAAGCCCGAGGAAACTCGCCGCGGAGGGGGAAGGTTAGAACACCGGCGACACTCGTCATTATCTCGTCGGAGAATGGAAGCAGCCTGAAAGCGTCTGAAAGGATCTGCTCCGCGCCTACGTGCGGCCAATACGTCCGATCGAAGCGACAGCATTCCAATGCGGCAACCCGGAAGGTGGCCGCACCGACATCGATTCGATTTGCTCCGATAAGTCATACTCGCTGTCCCATGCAAACGGCGCGTGCCCCATGCTCCGTGCCCCATGGAATGCCAACGATCATTCTCTACGACGCGACGAGCGGCAAACAATTTCGCCGTGCAGATACAGCCCCGCACGACGCCGTACAATGGGGTAAACCGAAAAACTTCTGTCAACGCCAAAACATTTTTCATAAAAATCGGATGAAAAGCGACGATTTTTACGTTAAAGCCGAATAGCGCGGAATAAGGAAAAAATCGCGAGAATGTAGTTTGAACATTTTTTAATCTAGAAAATTCATGTTATACTTGAAAGATTGCAGCATATTTATGAGTCATAGAACACAGTGCACGGTTGGATCGTTTTTTGCGACGATTTTTGTTTCACGTTAAAGCTAAAATGTTGCAAAATAAGAGGAAAAATAGACAGATCGTAGGCTGAACATTTGGAAAATGTGATCCTGAAAATTTGTGTTAAACTTGAAATATTGCAGCAAAATTATCATTCGTCCAATGACATTTATGGTTGGATTTCTTTTTAAATTACATGCTGCACACTAGAACCTCGATTATCCGGTCCAAGCAGAGTGACATAAACATTCCAATAATAGAGAATTCTGTTACTTCAAAATAGCTATTAAAAATGAATATTTTTGATTAGAGAATTTCTGATACTGAACATAGAACCATCATATAATTAATACATATCCATATCATCGTTCTCTTGCATTTCACAAATTCACGTATACCATAATTGCGTAAAGAAGATCCGCGGTCTAGTGATAACATAACTGTTAAGTTGAATAATGCACGTCCTTTTCTCCAACAATTTTCGAACGGTTTCCTTTCCTTTCATTCGGTACTTTTAGAAGATTTCATACGAAGTCTATAAAAATCAAAGTTCAGTCTCTCTTTCGTTTCGCGGAAGCGATCAGCGAGTTAAGAGTCAAATTAGTTTCGACCGATCCAATAAAACGCGATAAATAATAGACGGTTGTATCGCTCCGCGCGGTTAGACGGTATAAGGAAACAGCTTCCTGTTTCGATACAGAGGGACGGGATTCTTCAAACGTAATCTTTCAGCATGAACGGATTTGACAAACGCGAGGGAACCGCGTGCAGTCGTACGAACAGCAATCCGGCGACAGTAATGTCTCTCTAATCGACGCACAGATTGTCCACAAAAATGGACAATTTAGGGAGAAGAGAGACGATTATTCGATCCTTGCGGTTCATTTTTATAGTGACGAATTGTCAACAACTATAAAAACGAGCTGCGAGGCTCGAATAGTGGTATCTCCTCTTCCCAAATTGTCCATTTTTGGGCATTTTTTAACCTTGACATTACTGTACAGTAATGTCTCCCTTACTGACGCTCAGGTTGTCCACAGAAATGGACAATTTTGGAAGAGAAGATACGAGCCTTGTTGCTCGTTTTTTACGGTTATCGATTGTCAACAACTATAAAAACGGGTCGCAAGGTCCGAATAATCATATCTCCTCTTCACAAATTGTCCACTTTTGTGCACTCAATCTAAGCGTCAGTTAGGGAGACATTACTGTACAGTTATGTCTCCAACACTGACGCTCAGGTTGTCCACAAAAATGGACAATTTTGGAAGAGAAGATACGATTGTTCGAGCCTTGTTGCTCGTTTTTTACGGTTATCGATTGTCAACAACTATAAAAACGGATCGCAAGGTTCGAATAATCATATCTCCTCTTCCCAAATTGTCCACTTTTGTGCACTAAATCTAAGCGTCAGTAAGGGAGACATTACTGTACTCTGCGATGTTCGCGAGTCCGTCGAAAAATCCGCGCAACAGTAAAAGTCCGGCGCACACCGAGCAGGAGAAAAAAAGATTCTGGAAACACGAAGCCGAACACGACTGGCGAGTCAACTTGACCCGCGCGACGGGTTAAAGGACACGAACGTCGGTCGGAATAACGGATACATTATTATACACCTTGAAATTTCAAAATATATTTTCGTTTTCACTAAAATTACAATTTAAATATGGACCTTGAAATTTCAAAATATATTTTCGTTTTCACTAAATTTACAATTTAAGTATAGACCTTGAAATTTCAAAATATATTTTCGTTTTCACTAAAACTACAATTTAAGTATAGACCTTGAAATTTCAAAATATATTTTCGTTTTCACTAAAACTACAATTTAAGTATAGGCCTTGAAATTTCAAAATATATTTTCGTTTTCACTAAAATTACAATTTAAATATAGACCTTGAAATTTCAAAATATATTTTCGTTTTCACTAAAACTACAATTTAAGTATGGACCTTGAAATTTCAAAATATATTTTCGTTTTCACTAAAATTATAATTTAGGTATAGACCTTGAAATTTCAAAATATATATATTTTCGTTTTCATTAAAATTACAATTTAGGTATAGACCTTGAAATTTCAAAATATATTTTCGTTTTCACTAAAATTACAATTTAAGTATAGACCTTGAAATTTCAAAATATATTTTCGTTTTCACTAAAATTACAATTTAAGTATAGACCTTGAAATTTCAAAATATATTTTCGTTTTCACTAAAATTACAATTTAAATATGGACCTTGAAATTTCAAAATATATTTTCGTTTTCACTAAATTTACAATTTAAGTATAGACCTTGAAATTTCAAAATATATTTTCGTTTTCACTAAATTTACAATTTAAGTATAGACCTTGAAATTTCAAAATATATTTTCGTTTTCACTAAAATTACAATTTAAGTATAGACCTTGAAATTTCAAAATATATTTTCGTTTTCACTAAAATTACAATTTAAGTATAGACCTTGAAATTTCAAAATATATTTTCGTTTTCACTAAAATTACAATTTAAATATGGACCTTGAAATTTCAAAATATATTTTCGTTTTCACTAAATTTACAATTTAAGTATAGACCTTGAAATTTCAAAATATATTTTCGTTTTCACTAAAACTACAATTTAAGTATAGACCTTGAAATTTCAAAATATATTTTCGTTTTCACTAAAACTACAATTTAAGTATAGACATGCATACAGTAATGTCTCCCTTACTGACGCTCAGATTGTCCACAAAAATGGACAATTTGGGAAGAGGAGATACCATTATTCGAGCCTTGTAGCTCGTTTTTATAGTTGTTGACAATTCGTCACTATAAAAATGAACCGCAAGGATCGAATAATCGTCTCTCTTCTTCCCTTGTCTTGTGGACGATCTGAGCGTCAGTAAGGGAGACATTACTGTAATTTGGCACCCGGCAGCGGCGGCGGTGGATCGATCCGCGGAGTTCCGGCGAGGATAACGCGATTGTTTACAAACACCGAGGGCGATTAGTATGGACGGGAAAAGCGAGTCCGGTCGAAATGCATGCGTAATCGGCGGAGTACTTACGCGCAGCACAGGTAGTTCTGGGATAGGTGTGCACCGAGGACTTCCTGCGCGCATACTGATTACCGATCCGCTCGCCGCACGCTCGCCTCGAAATATCGAGACGGCTCGCACGTGTCCGGATCTTCGCACGGAAACTCGGCTATTCCCGGCACTTATCGACCCGCGACACCGCGAATCAATTTTCGGGCTACGTTCGCGCAGCTTCCAGATGCGAGACGGCCTGTTACGGTCGCAAGACTCTGAAATGCTCGCGAGGAAACGAAATGTCGATTGTCGCGCGACGGGGTGGAAAGCACCTAAAAGCGGTGAAAAATAATTTCTGATTAAAATCACACCTATTCATGTCCGATTTTATGATTTTATATACATGGTATATAATTTAATGACATTATTTTTTAAATAGCATTTCGGTAACATTGTTTCTTAAGTAAGATTGCTTTTAACATTGATATTTAAATGACATTTAATAATATTATTTAATAATATTACTTAATTTAATAGTAGTATTTAATAATATTATTTAATAATATTACTTAATTTAATAGTAGTATTTAATAATATTATTTATATAATATTGTATTATAATACTAACATAAAAATTAAGAATACGAATGAAAATAATCAATGTGATATAAATCTAAAAAATTGAATACTGTCGAAACGAAATTTTGCACAATTCAAATAAATAACCTATTATAGCATACTTATTCGCAACGACAATTAGTTAAATTAAGAAACCAAGTCAGTCATTTTGAGGTGCTCATGTTTTAAATCGTGTAGCCGTGTTAATAACCAACCCTATTGTTTTCTTATTTATTTATATATTATCTACCGATATTTTGTATTAAACAATTTACCGAATTAATTCTGCAATCATCGTAGCAAAACTCGAGCATTAAGATTACATTGAAAACGAAGAAAATAGGAACTGATTTTAACTAAAAATTATTGAAAGATGTTCTCCAACCCCTTCGGTAAAACTAGCGTTAAATAGGAATTTATCGAATTAACTTTGCGATGATCGTAGCAAAACTCGAGCATTAAAATTACATAGAGAACGAAGAAAATAGGAACTGATTTTAACTAAAAATTATTGAAAGATGTTCTTCAACCCCTTCGGCAAAAATAGCGTTAAATAGGAATTTATCGAATTAATTTTGCGATGATCGTAGCAAAACTCAAGCATTAAGATTACATAGAGAACGAAGAACAGAGAAAAACTGATCTCAATTAAAAATTATTGAAAGATGTTCTTCAACCCCTTCCGCAAAAATAGCGTTAAACAGAAATTATTGGAATTTTTGTCCTGCGACAAGTTCGCTAGAAATGGTGTTAATAAAAATGACAAATATCAGTGCACATATACCGTAGGCCCAATTAACTATCCGTGGCAGTACTGTTTTAATGTCGAGGGCAGGCATGAAACGGGATCTTTTACGGCTTTCGGGTGCCTGTTGCCCCCATAGCGCGTCGTCGCGATCCAGAAGTACGCCGACGCGGGCAATCAGCGGGGACTTTTACCCGGCAGGAATGTCCCCGGCTGCATTGCGCGAACGCCGCTTAGACACCGGTAGAGGATCGGTTTCTTTCGATCCTGCTCGCGAGGACGACGAGTTATCGATGTAACCTTCGACTTGGCCGGCCGGAATGCTTTATCGCTCAAAAACCCGTCCCCCGGTTTGGCTCGAGCTTAGTCGACGACGACGTTCCGAGGGATTAAGCCGACGGGATTTCCTCCTGATCCTGCTGGACGTCCTATTTTCTCCGGCCAACAGTTTTATCGCATTTATCCGCGGCGCACGAAATGACGGTCTCGGAAACCCTGTTTCTGGCTGCGATGAATTCATTCGGCTTCGAGATCTAATGATCGATCCGCGGTGCACAATCCGACCACGTAATCGGACTACTCTTATGGATCTCTTTTAAATCGCCTATATAAAGCTTGCTTTAGAATTTAGTTTACTTAGCTCAGAATTTTCTAACATCTCATAATTAATTTTTACGTCACTGGGGTGATTTCTGAGGACATTTGAAGTAACTTTTTCCTCAGCGAAAATGCAATCCGAGGCTTCGTTTAGGAGTTATTAACGAAAAACGGGGACCAATGAGAGGCGTGATCGGCTGGCGCGCGGCGGCCGAGTCAATCAGCGGAACTAGGCTTCGCGCGCTCGTTGGCTGGACCGTTGGCTTTGCGCCAGGCGCGCTCACCTCTCATTGGTCAGTGTTTTTCGTTGATAACTCGCAAACGAAGCCACGGATTGCATTTTCGCTGAGGAGAAAGTTGCTTCAAATGACCTCAGCGATCTCCCTTTTCTTTGTGTTAACATAATTATGGGACGAGTCACCTAGAGGGTCCAGAACGAAACGCTTCCCTTTCTTTTCCTTTATTCTCCATATTTTCAGCTCTTCCCGCAATGGTCGTGATTCTTATCGTGTTAATGTTATAAAATTAATGTCATACAATGCTAATGTTATTAAGATCATGTAACGTTATTTTCGCAACTGTTTTGCGAAAAATGCAGGTCCTTATTTCGTTCTATGTCGTTGTTGAGGGGTGAAATCTAGGGGAGCTTGCAAGACGTGCTGTTTGTCCCTTTCGATGAAGAGAGAGACTGACAGACAGACAGAAAGAGAGGGAGAGAGAGACAGACAGACTGAAAGAGCGAGAGAGAGAGAGGGGGGAAGGAAGATGTAACGAATGATATTCATTTCTCGCGTAGAAATTCGTTCGAAAGATAACGAGATGGGAGATCCCGTTGGCCTCTCCTCTCCCTCTCTCTCTCTCTCTCTCGCTCTCTCGCTCTCTATCCGAAGAGAGACCGAGAAGGAGAGAGCTCGGCTCTAATTGGAGGGTCCGGTCCCTGGACGCAGGAGGAATTCGTGCAAGCTGCAGATTCTCGCATTCCAGCGATGCGCGCGGTCCGGCTTCTCTCCCTCTCTTTCTGCATTTATAGAGCTGCTCGCGCCAAGTTTGAACTCGCGAGCCTTCGCGAGCCTCTCCGCTCCGCTCTGCACCGCTCTGCACCGCTCTGCACCGCTCTGCTCCGCTTCGCTCGCGAAACGGAAGAAGCTCGACCGGTTTCTTTTTTGTCGCGCGGCTCTTAGAACGCGACCATCGCCGCGCCGCATCTCCTCTCCTCCCCTCTCTCCTCTCTCTCTCCTCTCTCCTCTCTCTTCTGGCCTCTCTCTTCTGGCCACTCTTCTCGCGCGAGGATTCCGAAGACCGCGCGCGGACCGATTCTCCGAGTCGGGTTGTTGCTTCGGGACCGGCCATACAGTTCTCCCTTGTTAACATAATTTAAGCGACAAGCCGAGACGCTATGGAGTACCAGACAGTAATAGACACCATCTCCTTTCGGCTGGTTCGGCGACGTGTCGCACGAGGAATGCGGTTTTCCCTTGACAGCGTGATTTCGGTACACAGTTGGATGCTACGGGGGGGTCGGCGGGGAGGGGGGCGACGCTAATTTCTATTGGCTGGCCCGTTCGCAGTTTTCCTTATCGGGAGACCCGGCGAGACGCTATAGAATAGAGAATGGCATTTATTATCGCTTAGCAATTGACCACGGTAATAGACCGTCTTTATAAATCTTTT
Source organism: Megalopta genalis (assembly GCF_051020955.1). Classification (NCBI taxonomy): domain Eukaryota; kingdom Metazoa; phylum Arthropoda; class Insecta; order Hymenoptera; family Halictidae; genus Megalopta; species Megalopta genalis. Next base: position 16,847,587 of record NC_135015.1, on the reverse strand, counting down.
AATAAATTCTTTCCCGCGATGAGGAATAAGACGGGATTAGAAAACGCTAAGAGGGTAAGTCGATTCATTCGGACTCGCGTGGCGGAGAAGAAGACTAATTTAGGAGCGCAAAAGAGATGTCGATGTTGAAATTAAAATCGATGAAACTTCTGAGATAAATTATTCTTAAGCGTGGGAAAGGTTCGACGTGGCGGCATTAAAAATGGCATCGAAATAGGGGATGTTATCTTTTTGCTCACTCGTTATTCATTATTTAGAACCTTCGTATCGATTCCAATTAGATATACGTATATTTGTGTAACGATCGTGTATGGAAGCATTAGGAAGGATTAGAACATTTTAGAAATTATTAGGTATTTTTTTAAATAACGTTGAACGAGGTGCTTTCAAGAAATTTATGTTCCAACTTTGTTCCGTGAAATATCAAACACGAGATTCACGAAGATTCGCGTTAATTTTTGTATAAACATTAAGTTTATGTTTATGTTTAATTTTTGTTGATGTTCTCGTCAAATTGTCCAAATTTCGCATTGTTCTTGTTCCTCTTGTAAATTTCATCTCCGAAAATCGTTGCACTTTCGTGCAAATAAGGAAATTATAAATTAAAACTGGCATTCTAAAGTGAAATACGTTGCTTCTTCCGCGCTATTTTAAACAAAAGAAATATATTTCATCGAACTTAGCTTTGTTAAGCCTTGCCAATATCGACCGTACGGATGAAAAAAAGGAGAACTGCGAGACATCAAAGGAAGCCTGAATTTCCTCAGACTTTCGTTTTCAGCGTGTCCGTCGTCGTTATCGATCCCGTCGTCCGAGACGAACAATGACCGGCCACGATTTTTCCATCGAGTGTCTTCGACTACCTCTGTCCTCGTCTTTCCACCGTAAGCGGCGATTTCCCACGCGCGCCAGCTCAGCTTCGCACAGCCGACATTCTTGCGCTAACTAATCAACGGCGCGTGACTTTCCTTTGTGCCGCCGCTCGACCGGCACCGAGTTTTCTTTTGTCTTCCCCGCTTCGTCAGAATTTCCGTCCAGAGAATTCGCCAACTTCTTCGTTCCATTTTCTGCCACGTTCCGGGAGAGCACCGCACCGCGCTCTCTGGGACCGCTTCGGATCTGCCCTGGGCGGCCAAGCGACGTCGGTGGGCGTGGCCTGTTTGCTCTCGAATGTAACGCGGACCGTCGAATACAATGGATCAATCGATCCCAGAAAGTGGACGGCAATTTCAAATTCAAATCTTCTAGCAGCCGGCTCAAATCGTTCGCTGTTCGTATTAGATATTGCATGAAAATTGGCCTCGATTTCGTAGAAGTAGGTTCAAATGTTTATTAATGCTTGTATGGTATCGATTTCTGTTTGGTACGTTCAGTGTTTGTATTTTGTTATAAGCTTATAGCGTGGTGTATTAATAAATCTTATATTATATATAAGATCAAAGATCTATGAAAAATTTATTACAGTTCAAATTTATAATAATAATTCATCATGATTGACGTCGCTCCTATCTAAAATCGATTAACTTAAATTTTTATTTAAATTTCTATTTATTAAAATTTTTCTATATAAGATCTATTATAATTAAATTTTTTAGTTCAAATCTATAGTAATAATAGTTCAGTAATTATTCATTATGATTGACATCGTTCCTATTTAAAATAAATTACCCTTAAATTTTTATTTAAATTCCTATAAAAATTTATTAAAATTTTTCTATATAAGATCTATTATAATTAAATTTTTTATTTCAAATCTATTATTAGTTAAGTTCCTATGAGAATCTACTATCACTTAAATTCCTATAAAAATCTATTATAATTTAATGATTTCATTTAAATCTTTATAAACATCTACTGTAATTAAAAGGTTTTATTTAAATTTCTATAAAAATCTGCTATAAAATTTAAAGGTTTTATTTAAATGTCTATAAACATCTACTATAATTAAAAGATTTTGTTTAAATTCTTATAAAAATCTATCACAATTTATAAACTTCTATTAAAAATCTATCGCAATAAAATTACATTATGTAACAATATTACAACAAATCTACTATAGTCATCTTTAGCCCTATTTAAAATCATTAATCTGCCCCATTAAAAATCTATATTATAATTCAAAATAATGAAAAATCCCCGGAGAGAAAGACAAGAAAATTGTCGCCGACAAGAAAATCGTATCGAAAAGTATTCGAAAAGATCGGCAGCCCGGCGAGGGGAGTGAACGTTCGCAAAAAAAAATAAGAAATCGACGATTTCGTCAATCAGAAAGCGGACACGAGAGTAGAAGACAATTGCCGTGGGGAGGACGCGGCATGTTTATTGGCGATGCGCAGGAGCGGCACCTCGTCTCCGAAATTAAATAGCCGATTCGTATTCGCGATTCCGTTAACCGGCGCGGCTGCGTTCCGATTCGCGAGCCACCCAGCCTGCGACCGGTCTCCTCTCCCCGTCGCGGTCGTCGCGCGGCCGGCCAACGAAATCCTGGATACAATTTGAAATCGGCGTCCGCGTTGCGTGACAATGAGCAGCAGCCGGGTGCGCGAGCCCCGCCGACGGCCTTTACAACTATGCATCCGCCATTTACATCACGTTCGTCATTGTCAGGGATATCGGAGCACGCGGCGCGGCGTGCATGTAAATGCAACGGCGGGGGATAGCGGTAATTCGTGCAGGTTGCGTGTCACCGAACCACGTGAAAACGGTCGGGCGTCGCGTTGTTACGCGAAGCCCCGTGCACTTGCACGCGCGATCGTTGCACTTGTTGCGCCGCGACGCGCCGGTCCGAGCTTCCCGCTCGATCAATTTTCACCCCCGCTCGAGCCGTTTTCCGCGCGGTTTGCTGAACAACTGCTCCGAGAACGGTCGCGATACTCGCCGACAAATGCCGCGTTGTGCAATGATTTTGGCAAACTCGATGGAATTTTGAAAGCTTTTCGAAAACACCGTTGAGGAAAAGCTTCGGAACTTCGACTTTTCTGAAAGCAGCCATGTTGGATGAAACCGAATACAATAGAGAAACTGCTCGCTAAATATTAAATGGCCGGTGATTAAGTAAACAGCTAATTTATGGCAAATCGAAATTGTCTCCATTAATCGCAGATGTAATAAATCGCATTTATTTCGTTCCTTGGTAAGATTAACGAGGTGAAAGTAATGCGACTGCATATTTTTAATCGAAGAAAATCAAATGCTGGTTTTCTAAATATATAGAACGAATTAATAGAATAAAGTCAATTCTCCCCAATTGGCCTTCAGCTTGTAAACAAAAATGGAGAATTTGGGACAATTTTCTAATTATAATGGTCGTGTCCAGAAGCATTAAAATTAGGAAAATAACATTTCGAGACTCCGTCTTTTCTGAAAGCAGCCATGTTGGATAAAACCGAATACAATAGAGAAACTGGTCGCTAAGAATTAAATAGCCGGTGATTAAGTAAACAGCTAATTTATGGCAAATCGAAATTGTCTCCTTTAATCGCAGATGTAATAAATCGCATTTATTTCGTTCCTTGGTAAGATTAACGAGTTAAAAGTATTGCGACTACATATTTTTAATCGAAGATTATCGAAGAAAACCAAATGCTATTTTTCTAAATATATAGAACGAATTAATAGAATAAAGTCAATCCTCCCCAATTGGCCTTCAGCTTGTGAACAAAAATGGAGAATTTGGGACAATTTTCTAATTAAATAGCCGGTGATTAAGTAAACAGCCAATTTATGGCAAATCGAAATTGTCTCCATTAATCGCAGATGTAATAAATCGCATTTATTTCGTTCCTTGATAAGATTAACGAGTTGAAAGTAATGCGACTGTATATTTTTAATCGAAGATTATCGAAGAAAACCAAATGCTATTTTTCTAAATATATAGAACGAATTAATAGAATAAAGTCAATCCTCCCCAAGTGGCCTTCAGCTTGTAAACGAAAATTAACAATTTGGAACAATTTTCTAATTATAATAGTCGTGTCCAGAAGCATTAGGAAGGATTAGGATTTTTTAAAAAATTTTAATTAACGTTTAACGAGTTGATTTTTAAAAATTCATGTTTTAACTTTGTTTTATGATATACTTAATACGAAATTCACCCGGGAATATTAAGAATTATATTACAAATATTCGTCAAATCAGTATTGCATTGCTCTTATCTTCCTCGTAAATTTCATTTCCGAAAATTATACGCTTTCGCACGAACAAAAATTATAAATGAAAACAACAATTTTTAATTAAAGTCAACAACTATGAAAACGAGGCGTAATCGTATCTCCTCTTCCCAAATCGTCCATTTTCGTTTACAAGTTGAAGGACAACGGGGCAGAATTCACATTTATTTCGTAATTCTTATTAAAAGTGCAAATGGAACGTGTTACGTGTAGAGCCTATAAAAGTGGTATAAACGGAATGAACGCGTATCAAAGTAGCATATCTACGTTTTCAGAGGTAATTTTGCTCGTCATACGTGGTACATTATTGGTCGGCAGTTGAAAAGGGGCGAGGTTCAAGGAGATCGTCCTTTCGTGAAACCAGCCGGGACCGAAATTTCGTAAAAGCGACGTGGGCAAACGTTGACGGGCTTCGAGCGTAATTAACGACACCTGCCGCGATGATCGGCCGTAATGCTAACCAATGTCTCGGCTGCACAAGGGTACTGTTACACATAATTTCGTCGCGTTACGTAACCAGCATTTCTCCGTCACACATCCTACATTTCTAATGGACCGGTCCCGTCTAATAAATTGCTGCTAATAGGGATAATAAATTGGAGTGGCAAGTCGTGCGCAAAACTGACTGTTTAACGAGGTGTTCGTGTTGGTCTCGCGTATCCCGGTCCCGACCACGACCCGAATCGCACACTCGAACTCGAGGAAATTCGAGCCCTCAAAGGCCGGCTAACTTCTTTTTTACCGGCCACTCGACTCCGGTCGCCTTATGGCGAAACAGTCGACAGTGACGCTCAATTTCTCGCGGGGCCTTTTGCGAATTCTCCCAGTCCGACGATCTGTCTTAACACAATTTTTAACGCTTTCCTCGCACAATTTTTCATTTGTCTGTGCACGTGCAAATAAGTGCTAAAACTGCTTTACTTTAGGAAAGAAGGGAAAGGGAAATTTCTCTTAAAAATTGAGATTTTGGTGTCTTTTACATTTTTAAAATAATAAGCGATTGTTCAGATTTAAAATATTTTAATTATCACGATTTTTAATATTTCAATTATTATGATTTTTAATATTGTGATTATTATGATTTATATATTATATATATAAATTTATATATTATATATATAAATCATAATAATCAAAATATTAATTATATATTATATATTATATACATATATATTATTATTTTATATATTATTATTATTATTATATATATATATATATATATATATATATATATATATGTTGATTATTATGATTTTCGCCTGCAACCCCACGATGATACTTACGTCGAAAAATAGAAAGGGGTAGTTTCAGGGTTGAATCTGGTTCGAGTCGATCAGATTCGATGCGAACCATTTTCGAAACGAAATTTTATTCACTTTTGGAAAGAAATTTTTAAAAAAGGATTGGAACAAATAAACGTATGTGGGTTTGAAGAACTCGCGGGGGAAGATCGCGGCCGGACGCGACGGAACGATCGATGGGATCGAGATCTCGGCGGGCAAGGTCGCCTGTTCCCGGCGACGCTAATTACACCGGGACGCTTCGATGAAAGTTACGTTGTTGTAAACTCGCCCCGCCTCGGCATTCCGGACAAGCGGAAACGCGGCGGTTTTTGCGCGTGGAATTCTTCGGTGTTCCTGGAAAATTTGCGGAACGGTGTTACGCGACGAAACGCCGCGGAAAATGTTCGGTTCAACCCTTTACGCCCGGAGCAATTACCCCTGTTTCTTGCCGGCGTGCTCCTCCGTGCCGTTTCAGAGTTGTTTTACACACTGGCCGCCACTCCGGGGTCCATAAAAATTCCGCGAACACTGATCAACGTTTTCACCGAAAGAAGAAACGAGTTCCCCGGGAAACTGCGCCGTTTCGCCGGATCGCGGGAATATTATTTAACGCTTTCACGACTGGAGTCACGTACGCGTGACTTGGCGGAAATTTGAATTGTAAGACCCGATTCAGCGCGGTTTCTTAAAAAGTATGTACCATTTGTATGGTTAAAGAAGTACCTCGCGATCGCGCTGTTAAAAGAGTATGAAAAAGAAATTGCACTGTTAAAAAGGCATAAAAAACACGGTAGCATTATTGAGAAGGTACAAAAAAGAAATTGCACTGTTAAGAAGATAAAAAGAATAAGATTGCACTATTAAAAGCGTATAAAAAATAAGATTGCTCTATGAAAAAAGCGTATTCTAATTTTTACGTTAATCCATTATGGTTTCTTAACTTTATCGAGATTCGCAAGAGGCAAGAATGCCGAAGAAGTAATCGATGCCATCTAACTTCGCTTTGCGATTTTAATTTCATTGAACGGAACGCTTCAGCTCTGCGAAATTTTTTTATGCTTCTAGCGCGACCGTCGAGGTGTTAAATTCCGGCGTTTCGCCGCCGACCGACAAAGTCTAGAAAATTTTCCAGTATCCCCGCGCAAACAATGACTCCGTCGCTCAAGATTACCGATTACGCGTCTCGCGCGGCACACTTCGTCAGCCGCGGGATCGCCGCGCGACGTTATGCTAATCGACGCACATAAATATCCGCGTGACTCTCGAAAACGCAAGAACTTATCCTATTGAATCCTAGCGGCATGAAACATTTATGAACCGGCGCGGCGGTTCGGCGAACGAAAAATCATATCGGCAGACACGACGCGCGCCGCACCGCGCCGCACCGCGCCGCACCGCGGTTTAAAGGCTCGGACTCGCCTAAGCGATGCCAGCTGCTCGACAATGTTGCGTACAAGCGGGTTACACCTCTGAATTTGAACGAATCGAGCGCACGTTGAATAATACATCGCCGATATAGTATCCCTGGCGAAGTATGCGTTACTTTTCGCCCCGGAAAACCCGTAGCCCGGCCATTGTTCTCGATCAGCTTTCGGTTCCCGAACGTTCCCTAGAAACGCGTTCGATCGTCGCTTGGCAACATTGTGTCAACGATGGGCGTTTACTTTGTTGCTTCGTTTTGTTTTACGAAAACAATCCTTTCAACAGGGATGACTCTCGTTTGCTATACCGGCGAGGTAGTCCGAAGGCGTGGCTTTCGTGGCCCGTTTTAGTGCAAATCGTTCTTAGGGGCGTGGCTTCGGTGCTCCGTTCGGATAAAATGTCTCCGGGGGCGTGGCGTCGTTGGTCCCTTTATCTGGAACACTTTGAACAAGGGTGGTTTCGTTTACGCGAAGTACAGGGACGACTTTGTGCTGCGCGAAGTATTCCGAGATGCGAAGCTACGCTGTTCTTTCTGGGTATAACATTTCTAGGGGCGTGGCTTCGTTGCTCCATACGGAGAAAATGGCCACAGGGACTTGATTTCGTTGCATTCTTTATTTAGGACATTTTCAACACAAGTGATTTCGTTTCAGTTTCCCTGTGAAATACTCCAAGACCAATGGTTTTGATGTTATTTCTGAATTGAGCATTTTTAGGGGCGTGGCTTCGTTGCTCTATGCGTTTAAAGTGGCTCTAGGGGCGTGATTTCGATGCTTCTATCATTTCGATCACTTTTAGCACGAATAATTTCCTTTTCCTTCGCGTGAACTACTGCGATGGGCGTGGATTTACTGTTCGTTTCGCGTAGAGCATTTCTAGGGGCGTGGCTCCGTTGCTCCACGCGTGTAAAGAGGCTCTAGGAGCGTGATTTCGATGCTTCTATTATTTCGATCACTTTTAGTACGAATAATTTCCTTTTCCTTCGCGTGAACTACCGCGATGGGCGTGGCTTTACTGTTCGTTTTCGCATAGAGCGTTTCTAGGGGCGTGGCATCGTTGCTCCCAGTGATCATACGATACAGAATTCGACCGATCGATCTACTCGAAAGCTAGTCGACTCTCGAAACCGAGTCCAGAGAATTAGGAACGCTTACAGTAGTCGATCGGTGCGGAACTGGTTCTGCGATCGCGCCGATGCTGCCGTGTTCCGTAACGTTGAACGTTCCTCTGCCGAAACCGCGAGGTGGCAGAGATGGACCCGCTCCGATAGTTAGGGTTTCTCGCGGGTTCCGCCACGGAAAGAATAGACTTGGCACGGGTCAGACTTGCTCAACGAACGAGGAAGACGCAAGGTCGGCCGGGACGTGTAACTCGGAACATAGCCGGGCCTTTTTTTCTAGCGGCCGCGGCGGATCGAGAGGAGCATTGTGCGTGCTCGGCGCCCCGCGGCCATCGTAATGGATTATCGACGTCCGATCTCGCGTGGCCCGAGCTCGCGGACAATAACAGCGCCGGGGAGAGAGAGACGCTGCTTTTGTCCGGCGCGCGTTTCGCCGGAGCAAAGAAGACCCGCGTCTTCTGAATCGATCCGATACACTTCTGACCCGTGACAAAGATTGCAGAACCGGGTCCGCCGGCAATAATTGTTTCGCGCGATCGATATCCATCCGCCTTCTAACCCCTCCCTCCCGCCTGCCCCCCATGCCCCTTGCTTGCGGTCTAGCATCTTACCGGTCATCCGATCCACAGGGACACGGTCGGCCGGGCCTTGAGAATTTAATGGTCTGTTTGGACAACGAATTTGTCCCTCGTAAACAACGGTTTTTCAATTTTTCACACGAAATTGGGTTGCGCGTTTACGACGCGCTCGCGGTGCTCGCGTCTTCGCCGCGCCGCGCCGCGCCGCGCTGCGCCTCTATCTTTATTACTGTGTCCGGGGAACCCTTTAAGAAGTTAAAAGGCCTGGCAGCAATCCTCGAGTTGCCCGCGGAGCCATTCAGAGACACCTCAAAGTATCATAAAGTCCTCGGCAGTCATTTCTGGGAAGGCCAGAGGTTCTCCAAGATCCTTCGAGGACTGCTCGAGACTGCTCGAGTTCGCTCCGGAGACCTTCGGGAACCTCTCAAGGACGACGGTTTTCCATGGAACAGTGGCCCAAACGTTCTACTAAGACATTCGGAGGGTAGGAGACGATTCGAGGGATGACGAATTGCGATCCGGGGTGAACGGAGACCGGCAGAATGGTCGGAAGAAAGTGTTCCGATCGGTTGTAATTATCGAGCGTGATTCAATATTTGAGTATCGGTTACTGACGAAGTTCTCGGTACTTGTCTATTACTAACCAGTTCCGTTTCTTTTTGATAAAGTACGACTGAATCACGGGGATATTTCCTATGACTCAATATTGCTACGACTCCGATTCTGCTGATCTACTTGCTAATTTATAAATTAGAAACTTAACTCTATCGATCGCGGGTAAAATGGCATCCTGAATATTTTGCAAAACTTAGCAAAAGAAACTGAATCCAACAAATTAAAAAAGATCTTTTTATCTTTCTGTTTCTCTTTTTTTATTTTTTTTATGTAATTCTTGAGACGCCTCTATGTAACAAATAAAACTAAATTCCTAAATTGTTTACCAAATTTGCTAATTCGCTGATTCTCTGTCAGTCTAAACGTGATATATTGAATAAATTGAACAAGATAAATGATATATGAAATTATATAAAATAAATGGTACATGAGATTATATCAAATAAATGATGTATGAAATTATATAAGATAAATGATGTATGAAATTATATAAGATAAATGATGTATGAAATTATATAAAATAAATGATACACGAAATTACATAAAATAAATGATACACGAAATTATATGAAATAAATGATATATGAAATTATATAAAATAAATGATATACGAAATTATATCGAATAAATGATGTATAAAGATATAAAAAATAAATGATATACGAAATTATATCGAATAAATGATGTATGCAATTATATAAAATAAATGATATATGAAATGATGTAAAATAAATGATGTATGACATTATATAAAATAAATGATATACGAAATTATATAAAATAAATTATATATGAAATAAAATATAAAATAAATGATACTTGAAACTATACAAAATAAATGATCAACGAAATTATATAAAATAAATGAAATCACACAAATCAAAGAACTGAAATGAACTCAAAAATAGCCCGCAGTTTCGTATCGAAAAATCAAAAACTCGCCCGCGACTAGAGCGTCAATATATTACTACAACTAAATCGTTAATACGTAGAAATGCGCACCAAAATTCATTCTCAAAACGCGCCAATAATTCGACGAAAGTCTACTTATCACCGCCCACACATTGGCATTACCGACGCGTTCTGGAATAATCGTAGAAGCGCGCGCGTTTGATTCGCGAGCACGACAGAAACGGTGAATCGATGAATGCGATCGTTCCTGTTCGATCGACCGGCTTCGATCATCGATCGAGCCCAGCCCACCCTATATACCCGCCGTCCGAAAATCCCGGCGATTTTCGTGATCGGAACAGTGATTTATATGCACGCGCACGTTTACGATCCTATCGAGTTAACTCGAAGGTAACCTATCAAGAGTAAAGGTACCTCGGTCTCTCCGTGAGACCAGTAAGGAAGCCCCGTCATTGGTGGAAAGGGATGCCCAGCGATGTCCCAGGCAGAGGCAGAAAGGCGTTCGCCAGTCTCCTCTCGACGCTCCGAGTCAAAACGTTCCGAGGTCCCTCGCCTGCTCCGCCTCGCGCGCGTTCCTGCGATTGTCAAACGATTCTTCTCCGGGATCCGCGGTCCTCTCTACCGTCGCGAATCGCACACTCCACTCTCTCTCTCTCTCTCTCTTTACGATCTCCGCTACGCGATCGGAAACGATTCGCCGCGCCGGAAATCGATCGGCGCGATCGATTTATCCGGGGAGAACAGTCTTCCGGGGGGCGGAGGGAAACACCGAGAGAAGCCGAGGTGTGAACTGTGCGACAAACCAGTGACTGTCGATCCGGCGACGGATTTCCTGCGAAGTGTCTTCGTCGACGAGCCATCGATCCGCCGAGGCGTCGATCGATCAGCACCGGCCTTGAAGATCGCGGCCGAACCTGGAGAATATCGAAGGCGACAGGCGGGGATCGTGTTACCGTTCCGCAGCTACCGAATGTTCCACGGGCCCCGTTCGTGACACGAAAGAAAAAAGGTATTTCAATATTTACTCGCGGCTAGACGACGTTTGCTCAACTGCTCTCCGGCCGCGCTCGAATCGCCTCGAATCGGAATTCGGAAAGATCGACGCCGAAAATCGGCGGTCCTCGGATCGCGCGATTCGAACGATTCCGAGCCGAATAACTCAACCAGTTCGGCGAATTAGAATGTCGGAAGGTTGCCGGACGCGATCCGCTCGATCCTGGCCACGCTCGAATCGGCTCGAATCGCCTGAATCCGGAAAGATCGATGCCGCGGACGTTGCGTCCGAAAATCGCCGAAAATCGGCGGTCCTCGAATCGCGCGATTCGGACGATTCCGAGTCGAATAACTCGACCGATCCAGCGAATTAGAATGTCGGAAGGTTGCCGGACGCGATCCGCTCAATCCCGGCCACGCTCGAATCGCCTCGAATCGCCTGAATCCGGAAAGATCGACGCCGCGGGCGTTGCGCCCGAAAATCGCCGAAAATCGGCGGTCCTCGGATCGCGCGATTCGAAGGATTCTGAACCGAATAGCTGGACCGGTTCGGCGAACTAGAATGTCGGAAGGTTGCCGGACGCGATCCGCTCGGTCCTCGCGTGAATCACGGCCGCGATCGGCGACCTGAGTCACGAATTAACGGCGCCGGCTGAAATACGATCGAAAGGAAAACCGCTTTCGGCTGGTCGCCGCGCGGCGTGCCAACGACCGATTAGCGGCCACGAAATTACGATCCGGACGCGGCTTAGGGAAGCGAAGGAAAGCGGCGGGAAGCGGGAACGCTTTCAGCTAGCAGGATGCGGGACATTAGAGGAGCGCGTACGCTTCGCGTGGTAAAAAAAGAATCTCCCCCGGATCGGGCGCTTCCCGTCCGGATCGTCGAAAAAGCTCCCGGGCCCCGGGACGGAAAAAGGCTCGCCTAACGACGCGCTTAGGCTCGCCGCTTTTTCTACGACCGGTCGGACATCCTCGTATGATTCCTATAATCCGATCCCGGACGGGCTCGAAACCAACTACGGACGACGAACGACGCGAAAGTCTCACGATCGCGTTGCCAGACACACAGTACTGGCGGGAAAAATGATCGAGTTTGAGGAAAAATTATGGTTAAGTAGTTCGATACGATTATTCGAGCCTTGCGGCGCGTTTTTATGACTGTTGACAATCGGTAACTATAAAAACGAGCTGCGGAGATCTCCTTTTTCTAAATTTATGCGCGATCTGAGCGCGAATTAGGGAGGAATTACAGTAATGTCTCCCTTATTGACGCTTAGATTGCGCACAAAAATGGACAATTTGGAAAGAGGAGATACGATTAATTTGAGTCTTGCGCCTCGTTTTATAGTCACAAATTATCAATAACTTTAAAAACGAGATTTAAGGCTCTCGAATAATCGTATCTCTTCTTCCGAAATTGTCCACTTTCGTGCACAATCTGAGCGTCAATTAAAGAGACATTACTGTACTGTGCTTTTGAAAAACTGAGACAGAGAGATGATTTTGTTTTTCGATTGAACTTATAAAATGTTCCAGAATAAGGGAAAATTGTTGAGAACGTCGCGCGAACAATTTGCAGCATCGAAGATTTGTGTTGTATTTCATACACTTTTCGATCAAAAACTTTGGTTTATCCATTTTCATGATTTTAACCCTTTCCACTCGTATATCGCCGTACAAACGACATTGTACGTTTTACCGTTTTATTATTATATTACCGTACCATTTTATTATTATACATATATTATATACATATACATGCAATATACATCCTTGTTACAATGCTTTCTTTTAGTTTCTGCTTAAATGTTAAGAATAAGCAGTCTATCTTTCGAGTAGCTGAATATATGCCCGTTTTGCCTCTAAATAAAACAATAAATAAAATTCTCCGTACGTAAAAATTGTTAACCAGAATCGATGCGATTATTCGCGCTTGTCCGAAGCTGCGAATCGATGAATCAACCCTTCGCAGTCGTAGCCATTTTAACTTGGATTTTTCTAAATATAATTTTTAGGTATAAATCAATCTTTTATAAATATAAAAAAATTCGACAGCATTCAAATCATTTTGCAAACAACGACAATTTCGAATGACGCCACGAACAGTTAACCCTTTGCACTCGAAGCCGCTTCAACTCGAAATCCAAAATACTTTTCCCTACAACATCTCGATTTCAAACGATTCACCGTGCATTTCACGTCGAACTTTCACACGTATTTCACGGTGTTTCTAAACGCAAACGAACCCGTCGATCTAAAAAACCCTTAACCCTTTGCACTCGAAGCCGCTTCAACTCGAAATCCAAAATACTTTTCCCTACAACATCTCGATTTCAAACGATTCACCGTGCATTTCACGTCGAACTTTCACACGCATTTCACAGTATTTCTAAACGCAAACGAACCCGTCGATCTAAAAAAACCCTTAACCCTTTGCACTCGAAGCCGCTTCAACTCGAAATCCAAAATACTTTTCCCTACAACATCACAATTTCAAACGATTCACTGTGCATTTCACGTCGAACTTTCACACGCATTTCACAGTGTTTCTAAACGCAAACGAACCCGTCGATCTAAAAAACCCTTAACCCTTTGCACTCGAAGCCGCTTCAACTCGAAATCCAAAATACTTTTCCCTACAACATCTCGATTTCAAATGATTCACCGTGCATTTCACGTCGAACTTTCACACGCATTTCACAGTGTTTCTAAACACAAACGAACCCGTCGATCTAATAAAAAAGCGATTTCGGAACGCGACGTAACAATTTCCAACAGGCATCCATCCGTCCCAGCGTTCGCCGCCCCGTCAGCGAGGGATTGAACCGTCGCCGCTTTCAACGTTGCAGAACGAATCCGCGTGTTCGCGATGCCCGGCGATCACGCACCGATCCGACGACGTAAACCTGTGCAATTATTTGTACACCATTGAATAAATAAGAAAACTCGAGGCAGTTTCGCGTTTCCTCCCGGCAGCGCGCCGTAATAAATGCTTCTCCGCGCGCGGCTTGTTCGCACGGCGATCGTTGCGGTATAATCCGCAATTAAATCGCAGGGAAAGTAACGCGCCGCGTTCTCGGGGAAGCAAGAAAGTAAATCGCCGGTAAAAATTGTTCCACCGCGGGGCCGCGGGGGTTAAAAGATATCGGGTCGCCGAGCCGAGGATCGCGAGCGAAGGAATTTCTGTGGGAATGGAGACTGCGAAGTTCTCGTGCCGCCGCGTCGCGCCGCGCCGGTAGCATTCGATCGCCGAGACCCCTTTGGGCCCCCAGCTGCCGATCGAAGGCGACCTGTGCGCGGCCGGCAGGTCCCACCGCGAAACCGATTTTGTGGGTTCGTTCGGGGCAGCGAGGCTGAGCCGGTAATTGGAACGCGGCGCGCCGCCCGGCGGAAAGTGGGCTAGCGGCTTCTGTGCCGCGACTCGGAACAGCCCGTCGGTCGGATTTAGCCGCAGGATGGTGTTGTAAAAAATTCAATTTGTCGCCCGGATCGGCCTCGAAGCTGCACTTTCACTCGCCACCCACAGGAAAGCGCAGCAAAACAGCTGCAACCGTTCGGTTCGGTTCGCTTCGCCGTTTCAGCTCGTTCGTTCGTTCGTTCGCTCGTTCGGTTTCTCGCTTCGCCGGTCGTTCGCGCGAACGATATTTTTCGAATCTCAAGGGTAGAGCACGCCAAGGGCTTCGGACGGACGCTGGCAGCTGACAGTGCAGATGGGCTATACACCTGCCCGGCCGCGCGCTGTTTGCCGAGCCATTCCGCTGTTGTTTCTGCGGGAAATCAGGCGCACGGTTGATTGCGCTCGCCGCGTCCCCGCGCGAGAGTCCTCCTGATTGATTCCTCGCGTCTCGTTCCCGCAGAAACTTATTCCAACCGGACGCCT